>NW_026068078.1:1664713-1688825 GCF_014885135.2 Alexandromys fortis | reverse complement strand
TTTTTTTTTGATCCAGCCTATTCGGTGTTCTGTATGCTTCTTGAACCTTCATAGGTACATCTTTCTTTAGGTTGGGAAAGTTTTCTTCTATAATTTTATTAAATATATTTTCTGGACCATTGAGCTGCACTTCTTTTCCTTCTACTCCAATTATTCTTAGGTTTGGTCTTTTTATTGTGTCCCATATTTCCTGAATGTTTGTGATGAGGGTTTGTTGGACTTGCTGTTTTCTTTAATCAGTGCGTTTATTTTCTCTATGTTATCTTCAGAATCTGAAATTCTTTCTTCTATCTCTTTTATTCTGCTGGCTGTGCTTGTTTCTGTAGTCTCTATTCATAGATTTTCCATGTCCAGCCAGCTCTCTGTGTTTTCTTCTTTGCCTCCATTTCAGTTTTCAAGTCTTGAACTGTTCCATTATCTGTTTGATTGTTTTTCCTCGGTTTTCTAGGGTATCATTCACTGATTTATTCAATTTTTCAAACTTTCTGTTATACTTCTCATCCATTTCTATAAGGGCATTTTTTACATGCTGGTTAAGAGCGTCAATCTCTTTCATAAAGTCAATTTTTTCTACTTCTTCTTGATTAAGGTGTTCCTGTCCTCCTGTTGTGAGGTCGCTGGGTTCTGGTGGTTTCATGTTTTTCTTCAGATTGTTGGGTGAATTCTTGCATTGGCTCCTGCCCATCTCTTCCTCCGAATGCTCCCCTGTGGATCTTCTTTTACAGGGTCAGGTCTCCTTGCCCACTGATGTACCTTCCCAGTGATGTCACTCCCCAGTGATAGCTCTCCTGGTGCCTAGATCAGATCTCCTTGCTGCTTGGGTAGCTAGTAAACAAAGGGCCTACCTTTCTTGCTGCAGGCAGGCTATTGAGACAAAGGAACTACTGCCTTCCTGATTGCCCTCCCGATTAGGATTTGGTCTCAGCGCCTGAACAGGCTAAACTGGGAGATGTTATGTGGCGGAAGAGGGGAGGGTGGCAGACAGGGGAAGGAGGGTTCTGGATGCAAGCTGGGTGGGATAGGAAGAGAGAGGAGGTATTGGGCAGTATAGCCCCTGCAGGATGACCAGGAAGTGTAGGAGGGATGAGGAACGTCTGAGTTCCCTGTCCCTGGCTGCTGCTCTGGTCAGAAACTCACTCACCCCATTGATGTCTCTCCTGGTACCCAGATCGGATCTCCCTGCTGCTTGGGTAGCTCGTAAACAAAGGGCCTCCTTACATTATATTTTAAAATAGGGCATACTTTTAATGCAATACAAGGCTTTGTATTTCTGTCATAAAAGTCGGTTTTTGCTCTGCATTATGTCAATCCTTAGTTAGTTCTTTCTTTTTGCAACATTCATATTTTTCTGTATATAGAAAAATAAAATAGTAGATATATTTATATAATATACTAAAATTAATATATAATAAATATATTTTAAAATAATAAATATATTTATGGTTTCTTTTATTATTTTATATCTGAACTTGCCTCTTAAAACTTCCTGAAGTATTTCTATACAACATCAGGGATATTATTGTATTTTTCTTTGTTTTATGCATATTCTTAAGTGGTTAAAAGAATGAGCAAGTGACTTTCCACTGTCAACTCTGATTCTTGGCCTACAAATTTAGTAACAATAATGTTTGTCTACTGAATTACTGTGAAGCTAGCTGATTCAAAAGTTGGCCAGGAATGTAGTTCAGTGTTCAGCGTCATCTTATAATTAACTATATTTCTATTATTTTAACGTTAGATTTTAGTTGCTTGAAAACTTTTGCCTCTTTTCCTCTCTCATAATTGCTGTGCTCCCCTCCACCCACGGCTCTTCTCCACTCCCTGCCTGTCACCACTGCCACATCCAGAGGCTCCAGACCCTTGGCCTCCAAATCTGTTTTGTCCAAGTGTCACTTAGACCCTTTCACGTTTCACAAACTCCTGCCACGATCTCCATGCCCATAGGCTTAGCTACAGACCTGTGCTTTGGAGTCAGATTTGCCTGGTTCAATAAAGCAGTTCATGTACCAGGTTTGGTGACTCAGCTCTTGTCACACATCTCCTGCACTGGCTCAAGCTAAGGTAGGACAGAGTCTCACATCATACAATCACAGAAAGACCTCTAATGCCTGGGTAAGATTCCAAAATAGGTAACTATGTGAGGGGCCAAGACAGCATGCCCCTCACCCCGGAGGACTGTTAAAACAGGTTTCTGATGCTGTCTCCTGAGTTTCTCATTGAGTTAAATTGGATGAAGCTGGAGGAGTAGGTTTCTAGTAACATCCAAGATTATACCAAAGCTGCCACTCTGAGGACTACAGTTGAAAATTGCTACTGTAACTAATTGACAAATATCTATGCAAAGAAAAAATAAAAGTAATCAAGTTGCATTGGGGACATTCTGCAGGGAAATTTATCAAATGCTTATGTAAGATAAAATCTCTGGGCAGAGATATCATCTGACGTGTTTGCTTCGTGTAGGGCTGTTGAAAAGTTTTTACTGCTGCACTGGCCTTGTTTGGTTCCCTTCTCAAGCGTGCTGTTTTCCAGGGGATGCGAAGTAGAATCTGCTGGTCTCCCTGTTGTTTCCTACTCTAGCTGTGAATAATGAACATATTTGAGACCATTTTTTTTTCTCTTGCAGGTCTGTGTCAATGGAGCCTAGGATTGCTCTCTCCTAATATAAAGTAACACTCATGAGTCACTGTGGGCTTCCTGAGTGCTCAGTCTAGACTAGAATCATTGAATAGTTCATCTTTTCACCTTAGAGCAGATGGAAACAGCTAGGGTAAATGACAGACAGAAGGGGAACAGGCTTCATTATCCCTTCTGAGTTATTAGTGACCTGGGGAAAATATGGAGGTTTCAAAATTTGTCCTGATAGCTGAGAAAGCCTTCTTAATTAGAGGTAATGTCAGAAAGGTGGCCATCCCCCCCAATTTCTTGCTCACCTACCATCTGCTACTAATGAAGATTTGTCAATTAAGGAATGCTATTTCTGATTAAGGAGTAAGTTCTGATCGGCTCTCTTCCTCCGCGCCTTGTTCCCTTGATGCTCCTTGATGACCTTCATTGAAGCTCATGTGGGAATCCTATCTTCTGCTACATATCTATGCCTGCCTCATATGCAGACATAATCGTAACCAGGAAGTGCCCTATGGCAAACCTCTAATATACAAAAACACAATTAGCCTTCTTCCCTTTTCTCTGGCTACATACCTTATTGCACATGAATTCCTCTTAGCGTGATGTTGATATCAGTCCTAAACTTAATTTCCTAGAAATAGAGCTTGTCTTTGGTAAATTTGCTGATGCAGTGGAAAGGCTAACTTTTCCTACAAACACATATGGATTTATATCCCTGTGGTCCTAATTTATTGGCATCAGTTGTTTCAGTTTCGTTCTGAAACCATAAAGATCTATTTAAGAGTGTTTATTTCCAGTAGAGCACTTTTGCTCTCTGTGTTTTGGGTAGTACTGGTAGAAAACAGAAAACAGAGTGACATTATTTTGAAAGTGGCTGAAGACCACTGTGTCTCTGATAGTGCAGAGAGAAGAGCTTGCTTACCTCCCAGTGCCAGGGAGAATGTTGACATCAATATCTTTGTTGTCTCGGTGTTAGGGTGAAGAAGTTCACCTTACTGCACTGATCTGGAAAAGCACAAAATCACGCTTTCACCAAAAGCATTGTAAGTACATTTCTACAAGTGATGCGTAGGATTCACCCAAGTTCCCACATGTGTGAATTTATGAAATTTATTTATATACAGCATCTGCTCAATTTCACAATAATTATTTTTGCAAAAACTAGAGAAACAGATCTTGATAATTTTCTACTTTATCACAAAATAAAATGCAGCAAAATAAGGCAGCTATTCTTCAAGAAGTATTACAGGAGAAAAACCATATGTTTTTCTTTTTAAAGAAAATTATAAATTCCTTAAAATACAAATGTTTGTCTTTGAATCTGGTATCAACTCCAAAACAATTTAATGTGAATAATTCAACACAAAGAATATCAATGAGAAAAAAGTTAATTAGGCTCATACATGTATTCACATAAAAAATTATAAATGGCATTTAAGTACCCTCATGAGTAATCATGGTGGAACAATAAATTAGCATACTTTGAAATTTTCATCAGGGGTTGAAGACATTGAAGGTTAGAATTAATGTTTCAAAGTCATCTAGTTCAGTGTTCCTAGCCTGGGCTATTGATTATTAGCTGTGTATACCTTTGTCCCATGTTTGAAAGTTTTGTTCATTATAGCTGTTCAAAAGGAATCGGGTATGTATATTTTTATATATTGCATACGTCAATCTCAACAATTCTATATCATATCCTGGACTTGCTATAATATATTCTATACTGGTCAACTTAGTCAAAAAATTATTCTTGTACCATTCTAAATCTTAGAAGTCCAAATCAAAGAGCTGACAGCCACACTACCTTTGAAACCTCTTGGCAAGACTCTCCCACCCACACTCCCGAAGCCTCTCCTCTTTCTGAAAATGGCTGCGTGTGGGTCCCTCAACCCTGATCCACTGCTGCACACTGGAGGTCCCAGGATGCAGAGGAGCTGTGTAGCAGTCTCAGACTGTGCTGAATATGGCGGCTATGAGCTATTGGGGCAGTCACGGTATTTCTGCAGCGGGGGGGGGGGGGGGGGGGGGGAGCATGACTGACTTCGTCATGAGGTGGCCTTTATCTCTTTTGGGTAGGAGTGGCCCCACACCTGCCGTGCTCCTCGAGAGCTGTCTGTGGTATGGACAAAGCTCTACCGTCCCTTACCTGGTTTAGAAATCTGCAGCTGCTAACCCTGAGCCTTCCTGGGCTTGTGACTACATCACTCCATCTTTTCTTTGTGATGGTTGTCATGTAGCCATCTTTCCCATGTGTCTGATAATACTGGATTTAAAACACAGAATTTAAGCAGTGAAACAGTTCCCTATGTGTAAGAAATTCTCCCCTAAATTTAAAAACTAAATCTTTTTATATTCTAGGGATTTCTGAGGGTGGGAAACTTGCATGTCTGTGACTCTTGACTCTGGTTCCCTGTGGAAGTTGTGCGGGTTCAGTAGTAAAATTGCCATCACAGTTCCCTGTTGTCAGTTTGTCCTTATCAGGCAGTTGGTATCTGACTGTGTGATCTTAGGTAGAGAGGAAAAGAATTATTAACTAAGGCTGAAGGCACAGAACCATTGGCAACCAAATCTCGAATCCATTATTTTGTTTTATGGAGCACTTCTGGTACTGTGTTGTCTGTGTACAAATGCTAGGGGTTGTGGATTAAAATACATACTAGCAGCCTTGTTGACAAAGAAGAATAAATATTTTGGGGGTGATAAACATCCTATAATTCAATATTGTAGGATATTTGGTGTTTTTAAACACAAAACTATTGTGTAATGAAAGCTGAGATACACAGAAAATGGTTATAAGAGTGAAAAGAGTCAACAAAATTAGATTCAAAGGTGGGCTACGTGCTAGAACTCTTAGGCACGGACTGTAAAATAGTTTTGTGAAATATGTGACATGTTCAAGAGAGAAGGTCAGCAGTCTGAGAGAAAGAGCAAGAGAGAAATGGAAAATAAGTAAATGGGATTGCCAAGAATGAAAACAATTATATGAATCTTAAAGGACTTGATAAGCTAAGGTGATCTTGGTGTAGACAGTGAAGGATCATGAATGTGATCTCTCCCAAGAACTTATCAAATCTGAAACCCATGAAACTAAACACAGGTTCTCAAAGAATACCTGCAGATTAAGCCAAGCAATGGACAAAAAAGATGACATATCATGAAATCATGAAAAAGGTGATGATGAGAGTTTATCCCAGGATACTAAATTTACCCAGCACTTAATTTTTAAACCAATTTAACTCACAAGAATAAGAATGAAATCAAAAATAATCCCAGTAGAATTGGAATAAGCATTTGTTGTAATTTAGTACCCCTTTAATATAATTTTTAGAAAATGCAAAGGAGAATCTTTTCAGTATGAATTAAGACATCTCTGCTGACCCACAGACCCTGCTATGTTTAATGATGAAACACTCCTCATTTTCTGTTGAGGTTGAAAATAATGCAGGAATATCAGTTGTGTCCACGAGTTTATGAAATAATGCTGGTTGTATGTTGAAATTTAGGTTCTTATAAGTCACATAAGACCTTCTTATCCAGGGAATCTTTCATCTTCTTATTTTGCTGTCTGTCCCCCACAATATGAGAAAAAGTATTCTGTAGTGATTGTTTCAAACTTGGGTGTCATTCAAGGTCTCAGGACTTCATTTCCTTAAGTCAGAAGTCATGATGTATTGGGCATGTGGGAGATGATGGAGTATTATTTGTAGTTGTCCTTAAATAAAACACAGACAAATGGGAAGGGAAAAATACTAACTGGCTATTCACAGTAGAGGTTGATGAAGCCACAAAGAGAAGCACTGGCTACTAAGCAACAAAAAGATAAGGCTATCACCTATCCTGGACAGAGCCAGCAGAAGCAGTAAAGAAATCTTCCAGGAGCAGGAGAACAGCTGTCATCAGATGTGATTGCCAGTAGTTCCCTGCTGTAAGGCCTCAAGTCACAAGCACAACATCCATCACAGTTGTTGGATTCTTGGGAAGCCTGTGTGTACTTAGGCTTCTCCACCTCTTTGTCCCCCTCCTCCTCCCCCTCCTCCTTCTCCTTCCCCTCCTCCTCCTCCTCCTTCTTTTTTTTTTCTTTTTAACTGGCTATATCCCAAGTCAACACAAAGAGAAGTATATCCACTGGTTTCTGCTCTGAGCAATGGAGTAGGTATCCAGCTTAAAGTCAGCGGTTATTTTGGAATATTCTTTTGTCTGGGTATTGTGCACGGGAGCTTGTACACTTCAGTTCTTCCTGACTTGTTCTATTGCCATTTTATATAGAACCATCTTATGTATTCACTATCCCAGTTCCTGTATGCGGGAGGACCAGACAGATGTCAGATTGTAATTCCTCCCTCGGGTCCCACAGGAGAAGAAAGGAGTGTGCTGGCAAAAAAAAAAAAAAAAAAAGTACAAGGGCAGAGCTTAAGAGGCAAGAGAAGCTGGTTCTATGGAGCCTGGTACAGAAATGGTGGCTGTAGGTAGAGGAAGAGGGGCTAAAAGTGAGAGTGAGTGTGCAGGGGCTTCCCTTTTAGGCCCTGGATATCACTCAAGGGAGTTTGCGCTTTTATTTCCCTTAGCGCATTAGAGCGCTATTGAAGAGTGTTAAGCGGGGAATTGTGTCTCTGTACGCTGCACTTTCATTTTAAGAAATATTACTCAAGTGACAATGTCAAAAGTGAACTTAAAGGGGCAAGATAGGAGTCTTGGAAACCATTTAGGAAATTATTACCTT
Source organism: Alexandromys fortis (assembly GCF_014885135.2). NCBI lineage: Eukaryota > Metazoa > Chordata > Mammalia > Rodentia > Cricetidae > Alexandromys > Alexandromys fortis. The sequence goes on along the minus strand of NW_026068078.1, from coordinate 1,681,480 downwards.
AGTGGTCTACAAAATAATGATGGCATCATTCAAGATGCAGGGCTGGGTGGAGAAGAATGGACAGACTCGAGATGAACAGATAGCACTTAGTGGTTAATTGGACATGAGACATGACACAGGATAATTATGCCCTTTTTTCCTTCATCATTCATCAGAGGGCATTTTTGTAACAGTGTATGATCCCCTCCAGCGTTTTACACTTCTTCACAAAAGCGTGCATTTTTTTCAATTACCTTGTTAAAAGCCTGAAAATGTTCATCCATCTATACTGTTTTTTTTATTGTCAGTTCCTAAGATAGTAAAAGTAAAATGTATCTCTAAGCCGCTATCACATCATTTTTCTGCACAAATTCAGAACATGATGTTTAAGCATAGATAGGTTAATGCAAGAAGCAATTTTCATCTCCGGCGAGGAAGCGTCACATGCTTACCTCAGTGGAGCTGTGATTAAAAGAAATATTAGCCTAGAGATGTTTAAGAATGTGTTCTGGTTGGCCCTAAACTAACCAGTATTATTTTCTTCAATACATATCTATTGTTGAAATTAAATGCTTACTCCTTTCTTTAATAATTACATCATACAAAAGAGTTTAATTTTTATGAGTCAAATATCTTTTCATGCACTTAAGTCATTATTGTAAATATCAATGATAAATTGCCCTTCAACTCACTTTATATTCAGTAATGACTTGATCCATTAAGGAAACCAAAGGAAGAGCAAGATTAAGTTTCCTTAAGAAATGAATAATGGGGTATACAAAATAGCTTAGCTTCTGGGGGCTTCTTAGATTTGCTGGCAAGCACAGTATCAATCAGATATAGATGGTGTGTATGCTGGGTGGTGTGTGTGTGTGTGTGTGTGAGAGAGAGAGAGAGAGAGAGAGAGAGAGAGAGAGAGAGAGAGAGAGAGAGTGAGTGTGTGTGTGTGTGTGAGAGAGAGAGAGAGAGAGAGAGAGAGAGAGAGAGAGAGAGAGAGAGAGAGAGAGTGTGTGTGTGTGTGTGTGTGTGTGTGTGTGTGTGTGTGTGTGATTTTCTCTTAGGGTATAGAAGGGGAACTAGTGCAAGGGCCAAAGAAGAGATAAGCCTAAAGTGTTCCAGGGATAGCACAGAGGTAAGGAAGGCTACAAATGAGGAAGGAGGGGCAAAGAGATAAGGCCTGAGAAGTGGCCACTTATGTCTTCTATTGAAGTGACCCTGTTCCAGTATGCAAGTCTTTCTGAACCTTCTCCTTTCTGCCCCCAGAGTGTTTCCTTCTGGAACACAGGCTTCCGAGTGTAGAGGGAAGAACAGTACAGATGGAGGAGTTAACCTAACAGCCTTCTGAGCACCAGCATCAATTTTATTGCTAGTTAATGGCAGCTCTCTCCCACCCCTACACCATCAGACTCTAAATAAGTTCAGGTCCTCTGAGAGGACCACCTGCTGGCAGAATCAAAACCAGAGCCAGGCAGTCTGGTAAGGGGATTCTTGTCCTCTTCGTACAGGAAGTTTGGGACGAGCAGTTGTTACACAGCAATAGAAAAAAGGTAGAAACAAAAGACTCTAACTCTATTCAACAAGTGTCTTTAGGCAGCTGTGAGTCTTTGTCTTTGTGAAAGAAACTGAGCTGCAGTTAGTCTTGCCTTCATTTAGGTTTTTGAAAAACTCACAAAAAGAAACTTTAAAGTGTGGTAGGAAAGGGACCTCAAACTGTGAAGTATTTGAGTCACAAGCTTACAGTGACCCGGACCAAGCTGGTTGCCTGAGTCTAGCAGGACGTGTTTCAAGGAAGACTTTATGTACAGACTTAAGGATTTGCTGGAGGTATTAAGGTGAGAACAGTCCATATCAGTGTACAGATGCATTCTCCCAGGCCTGAACCTCATGTACAAAAATGCTCTTAGCCCAGACAGACCTTGTACTCCTATTTCCAGCTTCTCTGGGTCTTTTATGAACACCTTTAAAGGAAGCTTTGTTGTTCAGCCAGGTGTTTTCCTATACATTCTCTTTGGTTCTGTGGTGTGTAGTTCACCTGGCCACTGGAGACTACTTCCAGAGCTCTCTTTAAACTTCCACAAGCAAGTACTCCTGCTTCTCTCTTTGTTTAAAGTAAGATGGATGATGATTAGAGACAGAAAGGACTGTGTGCTACCTAGAGCCCACTTATATGATTTCCCTCAGTATCGATCACCTAGAGGAGAATTTCTTTACGTGTCTTTTCTTACTATAATGCTGGGCAAATGTTGTTTCCAGCAGGTCGCTTTGTTCAGTAGAAAAGAAATACATAATTGAGGCTTCTGGGAAATTCTGAACACTTGGTAGGGGAGTGTGCATTTGTTATATTCTTGTAAAGATGTAATATACTGATGCAGTAATGTGCCTTCCATGAGCTCTTTTTCCAAAAATCGAGAAAGAATGCATAAGGGCAGTGGCTTAGGAGATTAAAAGACGATATTGAAATGAAAACATAAGTAATATACAATGACAGAGGAAGAAAGGGGGCTTCATTTGAGGTATGCAAATGTTAAGAAAAATGGAGCTAATCAAATTACAACCTGTCATCAAAGATAAATAGCTACGCCCTTTGAGGCCAACTGCTTGCAAGCTGTACTCTGACACTGAAGGGCAAACGTGAGGATTGAAGTATTGTCATGTCATGCCAGAGCTCAGTTTGTCTCACTCACCATGATCACCAAATCATTTCCATAATTATTCACAGAACGTTTCAAACTCAACTTTCCAACAAAGAGAACTATTAGCCTGCTCAGTAGTTGCTTAATTTTTTCTAGGTAAGATCTCAAAATCCAACCCCTAGTGCATCAAATGAGAGAGTTCCCATTACTTTTAGCATCTGTAAACATTAATCACAGACAACAGGAAAGTAATCATTTACTTTGACTTTGCATCAAAAAAGTAACTAAATTAGAGTTTCTCTTCTAATACCACATATAAAAGGAAAATTTGATGTCTATTAGCACAGTGAATGGGCTGTGAGCAATACCATTCAGAGGGGAGGTGTGTAAGAAATGAAGCTTGAGAAACTGGTGGCCTCTATCACAGGGCCACTCAAAAAGGTCTTCTGAAATTATAACCTAATTAGGCCCCTGGGCAGAGAATGACTCTAAATGCAGGTACTCATCTATCATATTCTGAAATGCCATTTTCTTCTCTTCATTATTCAAATGTGTATATAGAGAATAAGCCTTGTAATCCTTGTCAATAAAGAAGAAATGAAACACCATATGGTAAAAAATATTAGAATTCTAGATCTTTGTAATTCTTGACTTATCTCACCAGTTTCCCAAGGAATGATGCTTCTTTTTCACTATCCCTTTTTACACTCTCCCCAATTGTCTGTTTGAGGTTGACTCATTCTAGAAAGGAATTAGAGGGCTTAGGTGGAAGTAACTGTTTGATTTACATAATATCCATCCTTATTGGGCCTCATGTCCATCTAGCAATATTATATTAACTCCTCTCCAAAAAACATCCTTCCATTCCTCCATTCCTCAATGTCTCCATCTCAATACATCCATCCACCACTCACCTATCCATCCATCTACCCATCCATCCATCCATCCATCCATCCATCCATCCATCCACCCACCCACCCACTACCTACCCATCCATCCACCCAGCCATTGAGATACATTTTTAAGACAACCCTGCAATTTATGGAGCACACCAACAGGCTTAAAATTCTAATCAGATCTGTTAAATTCTATAATAGTTCACGTCAAAAACTTGAACACAGGATTTGGCAAGAGTCAGATTTCCTCAGTTCCTGAGGGAGCTGTCTTTTCTCTCTGCAACTACTTAATGCATGGATCCCTTAGATTTATAATTTGAATCCTAATAATAAGACAGTATTTGAGGATCTATGAGAGGTCATTAGATCATGTCCGCTCTGCCTCACTTACACAAGAGACTCCAGAAAACTAGCTAAGTCTCCTCTGGTGAAGATTATCAGAAGGTGCCACGTGTAAGATGAACTTCAATAGATAAATCTGCTAATGTCTTGATCTTGGATTTCACAGTCTCCAAAATATGATAAACAATTTATGTTGCTTGTAAGCTGTGAAACCTGAGATATTTTGTTATATGAGTACAAAAGACTTTAAAACTTTTATAGAAGCTATTTTGGTTATCCATTTTATGAATTTGCATGTTAGTCACATCAGATATATCTTCACAACATCTAAACATTTAACCAGTAAGGTGCCACTCCCTAGCCACCCAAGTTCACACAGAAAATTACCTATTGTCTCTGTTTATCATCCATTGCACATCTTATCATCTTAAATCTAATCTGCCTATCAGTCATTCACAATCTATTATCTATTGCTTATCTGTTTATCATCTATATATCTTCTATAAGCTCTATATTTTTATCAATCATTTATTATCTACATAACTATATATCATCCATATGTGTATCAGCTATCTATTGTTTATTATTAATCAATCTGAAAACTTGTAATCTATGTATCTCCCAGTTGTATATCGTCTACCTATCTATCTATCTATCTATCTATCTATCTATCTATCTATCTATCAATCTATCTATCTATCCATCCATCATCTATCTACCTATACATCTTTATATATAAATTTATATATCTATTGACCTGTATATCTATATAATCCTCTAGTTATGTATAACCTGTCCATCACCCACGTTGATTTTTGTCAGGGTCACTGCATGTCACTGTTGGATGGGAAATAGCACTATGCAGTTTTGGCTTTGTATCTGATAGGCCATTGTCAACCATCCTTCTGTGATACTATCTTCTATATACTATTGCAAGTCATATCTTATTCCATTATAATGGATATGCATGACTATTTCAGGTATGTGGTATAACCATGGGCTTCCCCCCTGTTCTTTCAACAGAACAGACCAAATTTTGCCAATTTCCCACAAAAGTCATATGATTATTAAAGTGAGAATGCAGAAGAGCAGAATTAGTATGTCTTTTGTATAGGTTTTTGGTCATTCATTAAGTTATATGAAACAAGTCTTTTGTGTTTTTGCAAAATGAGTACTTACAATCTGGTATATCAGTTACTTTCATTGATTCTACTGTATATTATACAGAGGTCTATTATTAGGTAACAATATACAGTATATGCAGTAACTCACATATATGAGTAACATGTAGAATTGTGGAAAAAGTGAAACTCAATATTTAATAACTGGAAAAGGCATAAACATTAGAATATATCCTTCAATATGTTTTATGAAGCTGTGTCCTTTAAGGACACAGAAAAGTTCTTATAAACCTATTCAGTTTATTTAGAGTTTCTCAATTTGAGTGTCTATAACATTTCAGTGATTTTAAAGTTCACAGTTTTTTAAGGACTTTTAATGAAGAACATAGTTATTATTAATAGCTATCTTTTGAATAAAAGCAATATGAATGATTTTTGATTATTTATAATTTGTTGAAATAACCTTTATACCATACATATATACTGAAAATAAAATTCTTCTACAAGTGAAAGCCAAGGAAACTAGACTTAAGTCCTCAGTCCCTCATGTGGTGAGTGACAGTGTTGGATTTTGAGCTATATACCCTTCCTTTTCTGTTTCTGTATTTGATACAAGAAGATGACAATATCCTGCCATATTAGAGTATAGATAGCAAAGTGTTCTATTTGTCATCAAGTTCTTACAGTTTAATTAAGTTCAGTTTGTAATTCTTAGGGAGAAATTCGAAGAGTAAAACCATTTCTCAGTTTCCACTTATACATCTAGCTCTTCACCTTTTAGAACGTCTGGGAAAACAAATTTTCAGCTCTCCTATCGCCTCCAGAGTGCTCTCTGCCTGGACCACTATTCATCTTTGTTCCTATCATCATCCCCATCTGCCTTCAAGACTCCATACAAGCTTGGCTCCCTCTCTGGAGCCTTTGAGGATTCCTCCATCACAGAGTAATCTGGCTTTTCCTTCCTGTTCTCAGCTAAGCTCTGCCGTACTCTCTCTTTCTCATTGCTGCCTCTTCAGTTTTGACATCAAGGTTTTGCCTAATGACATGACTGACTGAACGTCACCTTCCTATCTCCTAACTCTCAGATCTGAATGTCAAGTTTTAGTCTTATGTATGGCAAGTGACACTGTTCGCTATCACATTGTTGAAAGACACTCACTGGCTGTGCGACACTTTCCCCCTTATTTTCTTTCTGCTTTTTGGGTAATTATTCATAAGTCCTTCCTAGATTCTTTGTCATGTCCTCACTTGCCAGTAGATTTCCTCTGGATGGTTGTTATTTCGTTCCTTGTGTGTGATTACACCTACTTGTGGCATTCAACTGGAATCAGTAACGTGTCACTGTGTAGATTTTCCTCCTGATCTGTCCTCCTTTACATCCTGATCTGTCCTGTGAAGACACACACTGGAACTTTCACTGGTGTCTAATCACTACATGTTAAAACTGAACTACTTAATGAATATTCTTTCCCTGATCTTGGTTTGTTTAGATTGCTATACCAAAGTATTATAAACTGGAAAGTTAAAAATTAAAACAACAACGACAAAAAACCCAAAGAAACAAAAAAGATGCTCATTTCTAAAGCTGTAACTCTGAGATCAAAGCACTAGCAGGTTTAGCATTTGTTGGGGGCCCATTTTCAGCTCATTGCCTTCTTGCTGTGTTCTTATTAGAAGGAAGGAATGAACGAAGGAAAGAAGGAAGGGATGAAGGAAGGGAGGAAGTTGTCTTGGTATTTTTTCTATATGACAGTGTGTCATCCACCATGAGAGCTCCACTACTATGATCTGGTCTCTCCCAACCCTCCCAGCTTCTAGTACCCTCACCTCCAGGACTTAATTTCAACATATGAGTTAGGGTTGGGACATGTTCAATCTACACTCTGTACAAGTGCAGTCATCAGTTACTGTTCTTTTGTGCGGTGGATAGCTTTGCCATTGAAGATCAAATCTTTGTACTACCTGAAATTCCTCACCTTTTTTGATCTGCTCCTGTAAATTCCACTATTAAATACTCATAATTATTTAGCAAGTTTATTTCAATAACCTTTATCCCAGTTAGCTTTGTCTTTTTGACCCAACCTAGAATCATCTGAGAAGTCCATTGAGAAATTTTCTAGATCAGATTGATTTATGGGCATGTCTGTAGGGAAATCTCTTAATCATTAATTGATATAGAATAGCCTACTTCAATGTGGGTAATACCACCCCTAGGCAGGTGGTCCTGAATTTGATAAGAAAATTAGTTAAGCATGGGCTTGAGAGCAATCCAGCAAGCAGTATTTCTCTATACACAGTGACATTTTCTTTGTAATCTAACAAATAAAGCTTGCCTGAAGGTCAGAGTGCAGAGCTAAGCCACTAGTTAGCCACAGAGGCCAGGCAGTGGTGGCACACACCTTTAATCCCAGCACTTAGGAGACAGAGACAGATGGATCTCTGTGAGTTCAAGGTCACCCAGGTCTTCACGAGATTGAATATGTCTAAAAGAGAAACAGCTCACACAAAGGCTATCCCAGCACTTGGGATCACATGCCTTTATCAGCCATAGGGGGTGATATAGCCGGGTGAAGAAGGGAATATATGGTGGAAGAAGAAAGGGTCTCAGATGCCGTCTGAGGGTTCAGTCTAAGGATACAGTCTGAGCATCGGTAGAGGTAAGAATTCTAGTGATTGGCCACTCTGCTTCTCTGATCCTTCAGTTTTCACCCTCCTAATATTTGATTCTGGGCTTTTATTATTAAGAACAAATAGAATTTGTGCTACATTCACTTTCTACCATTCTTACACTTTGTCTGTGAATAAGATCCCTGGACGGAGGTAATGCTCCATGGAAGAGAAAACAGTCCTGCTTATGGGGTCCTGTCGTGACTTACCTTTAAAGGGTAAGGTGAAGCAAATCCATTCCTCTCCCACGTGGCTTTCTGTCATAGTGTTAATATTAACAGCAACAGAATGGAAGCAGGACAACCCCTGACTTGTCTCCCTGTCCCCTTCCCACTGCCATGTAGCTCTCTTCCACAGTCCGGCTGCAGCTTGTATCAAGCCTTTAGCTACTGTACTATCTCAACAACTCAGCAGAGCAGAGGGGATCCTCCCTGACTGAACTTCTCCGTGCCTCATTGCATATCATTGGCCTTAACTGTGCCTCACTAGTTTCTAAATTTACTATATTTTCTGTTTGAACCTGTTTCCATTACCTTTCATTCTTTAAATATGTCACACTTTGTTCTGACAAGCCCTGATTTGTCTGTAATTTGATGCACATTCTTCTTAGAAATGTCTCTATACAAAAATCTTTTCTTAAAATCCTATTCATTAGTCAGTAACCACTCTCAGGTATTTATATACTTGCTCATTTTCTAGGTGTCAAGATATAATACATACATATATTTCCTGCATGTCTTTATTGTGAAAATGGATTACAATTACATAATAATTATAAAATAATTACATATACATTTGTCAATTCTGAATACTCTGAATTTTGAATAGTCTATACAATTTAGCAGTAGAGAGAAGTACTGTTGCTGCTCAGTGAATAGTCAACACACACATTTCACAATCCATGAGGCTCTTTAGTGTGTCATGTGAGTATGTTTCATGGTTACTCAGCTCACTCGTCTGTAATAGAAGAAACACTGCAGCCACAAGGGAAGGGCACTGGATTACACTGTAAGTTCATTGCATGGGACGGCTCTGCTCTTTTTATGCTATCTCTCTTTAAGGGGAGTGAATTGAGACTTTCTTACAAAGGAAGATAAACATGCATTGTGTTTCATATGAATTTTGAGATTGACAACTTTTATGTAAAAATGTATGGTTGGCCTCGGGCAACATGCTGCAGCTTGTGGTCAGCTGCTGTCATACTATGTCATATATGCCTTGCTTTCCCCTTCTCTTTACAGCCTCATGTTTCTAGAGCAGATGATGCCTCCTGGGGCTTGTACAGCCTACTTTGAAAATCGCCACATATCAGCATTCTTCCTAGAAATCCTTATTCTTCATACCATCAGTACCAGTTGCTTTGCCTCATCTCTCTGAGTAAACGGCTTTAGACACACGTGATTAATGACATACCGACATGTTTCCAGTCACAGCAACATTTAGAAGGCGTTTGGTGAATTCCATATCTGAATACTGTTTTCATATCATTCGCCCCTCTCCTCACTCCAACTCCTCTCATGACCCCATTTTCCACGCTGCATCTCAAATTCATGGCCCCTTTTACAATTACCATAATTAAACATGACATATTTATATATGTATACTACACACACACACACACACACACACACACACACACACTCACATAAACCTGCTGAACCCCTTTAGTGTTGGTCATATATATATGACATGTTTACCGTACCAGGCATAAACTCTTTCATACTGAGCAAAAATTTATTGTACATCGCAATTTATTTATACAGAAGTAGGTTATACCCAGCATATAATAAATTCTACTATTGAGACTTTGGAAATATTTTTAAATGGTAGTCATTGCTGAGATTTGCATATGAGAGATAATACTCATATAGGAGACGGCCAGGTTATATTTAACTAAATTCCTCCAAGTTCTATGTCTGAAGTATACAATGTATTCTACAATAGGGCTTACCTTCAAATTCTAAGAGGCAATTAAAGGCAATAGCAATAGCATATATTGTTTTATTTTAGGGGGAATTTTCTTGGATTCTCTGACCAACAATTGGAAAGAAGTTTCTCTGTTTGATCCCAGCATTTTGCTAGATCATTTATAGCTTTGGGAGAATAATTATCACCCCAAGTGACATAACTTCATTTAAACCACATATATGCATATACATGTGTACATAAATATATGTAAAATAAATATAATGATTCCCCTTGGCTTTGATTTTTTTAAATTTTATTTTTAATTTGATTTTGCATTCCATCTACAGTTCCCCTGCTTAATGTCTGGCACATTTAGTTGAGCAGGACCAAGCTCCTCCCTGCTGCATTAAAACTGAGCATGGCATCCCAGCATAGGGAATGAACTGCAATAAGCTAGCTCATGCACCAGGGATAGATCCAGGTCCTATTGCCAGGGGCCCCTCAGATAGGCCAAGCTTACCACTGTCTCCCACATACGGAGGGTCTAGATCGGTCCCATGGAGATCCACAGCTGTCAATCTACAGTTCATGAGTTTCCATGAACTTGGTACAACTGTCTTTGTAGATTTCTCCCTCATGATCTTGTCCTCCCTTGCTCATATTGTCTCTCCTTCCTCTCTTTGATTGGATTCCCAGAACTTGGCCTCATGCTTGGTGTGGATCTCTGCATCTGGTTCCATCAGTGGCTAGACGAAGGGTCTATGATGATAGTTGGAGTATACACCAATCTGATTACAGGGGCAGGTCAGTTCGGGCTCCCTCTCCACTATGGTTAGGAGTCTTAGCTGGGGTCATCCTTGTAGATTCTTGGAAATTTCCCTAGCACCAGGTTTCTCTCTAAGCGCATACTGGCTCTCTCTATTAAGATCTCTCTTTCATTGCTCTCCCACTCTGTCCCTCTCCCACCTTGACCATCCCATTCTCTCATGTTCTCATCTCTCATCCCCTCCCCTTTCCCATCCCTTCTCACTCCCAGTTTACACAGGAGATCCCATCTAATTCCCGCTCCCTGAGCAAGCCATGCATCCCTCCTATGGTCCTCCTTGTTACCCAACCTGTCTGAAGCTGTAGATCGAGTCTGGTTTTCCTTTGCTTCACATATAATATCCGCTAATGTGTAAGTAAACAACAGCCTATGGAATGGGAAATAGTCGCTGGGCGCTGGTGGCGCACGCCTTTAAACCCAGCACTTGGGAGGCAGAGGCAGGCAGGTCTCTGTGAGTTAGAGGCCAGCCTGGTCTACAAGAGATTGTTCCAGGACAGGAACAGGCTCCAAAAAACCAAAAAAAAAATTGATAAATGGTCTTCACTACTCCTACATCTGACAGAGGGATGATATCCAAAATATATAAAGAACTGAAGAAACTAGACATCAAAATAATCCAATGAAAAATGGGGTACAGAGATTGCTCAGGAGAAAAATCTGTAATGGTTGAAAGACGTTTAAGGAATTGCTCTACATCCTTAATCATCAGGGAAATGCAATTCAAAACAACTCTGAGATACCATCTTACACCTCTCAGAATGACTAAGATCAAAAACTCTGATGACAGCTTATGCTGGAAAGGAGGTAGAGTCAGGGTGTCAGTCGAGTGCAGACTTGTGCAGCCACTTAGAAAATCAGTATGGCATATTCTCAGAAATCTGTGAGTCAATCTACCTCAAGACCTAGTGATGCCACTTCTGGGAATATACCCAAAGGATAGTTGTACCACAGGGACACTTGCTCAACAATGTTCGTAGCAGTGTTATTTGTAATAGCCAGGACCTGGAAACAACCTAGATGCCCCTCAACTGAAGAATGGATAAAGAAAATGTGGTTCATTTACACAATGAGGTATTAATCAGCTGTAAAAAAATGACATCATGAAATTTGCAGGCAAATGGATGGAACTGAAAAAAAAATCTTGAGTGGGATAACCCAGATCCCAGTTATCCCTCCTTCCTCTCATGTTTCCCACTTCCCCTCATATCACACATGTTCTTCTGTTCTCTTACAATTTCTTTTTAATATCCCCAACATGATCGATCCCTTTTTACTTTCCTAGTCTTTGCAGTTATTCCATATTACATACTCACCTCTAAAGATTCTGAGCAAGAAACAATTAGGACACATGTGGCATGTGTCCTTCTGGGCTTGGGTGATCATACTCAGCATATTACTTTCTATCTCTCCATTTGCTTCCAAATTTCAGTTTTCTTTACAGCTCAGTTGCAGTGTCACTGGACTGTGTGCACCTCCTTTTCATTATCTACTTATCAGCTGGATGGCATTCAAGTTATTTCCATTTCCTAGCTATTTTAACAGAATCCTGTGGAGATGCATGGTTTTCAACTACAGTTCTATAATGGTGGAAATTCAATTGCTTTGGATTTGGTGTGAGTGTGAGTGTATGGGAGCAGTAGGGAAATTCCGACCCATAAGTAGCTTCCCCATTTCCTTTGGTGTTCAGTATTTGCATAGGCACTAGGACATGGAAAAACCAGAATGATTTTTGCTCACAATTGTTGCATTAGCCTGTACCATAGGGGGGGCATCTAAAACAAAGTACTGAATACTGTGTATAGCTTACTAAATGCAATAATTAAGAATGAACACAGAAGACATGATTGTGTGATTATGCTTTTCAACCACCACAAATTGAAATGTCATAATCTGATTCTGGAACTGGAGACTCTGTATTGACAATCAGGACAGTTCCTCAAACTTTAGTACCCAGAGACTTTTTGAGACTTTCGTTGGCAGGCATAATTGACTGCAATAGTGGCCATATAGCTGATTTTAATTCATAGTTGCTTTCACCTTCCAGAGGTAGGATTGATCCCCACTTGGCAAAAAACCCTTGTCCTCTAATCACATGGGTGAAAAGATTAGCTTCTCCTGTATTAAGTAATTTCATTGGCATAAGTTATCAGTGCTGTAGGAAATCATACAGCCAATAGCCTTCAAGTGACCCACCCAATGGGGCATGGTCTCATGTACTATTTATGCTGATATAAAGCATGTGTCTGGCCTCTTTTCCAACAGTGAGATTCAGTTTCTTTTCTCCATTTTAGCAAAGGATTCTGATTTGTGAGACTACCCCTAAATAAATAACCATCTAGTATTCTCAACTCTGAGCTAGTGTGAGATTTCTTTTAAGCATCCTTCTTCATATCTAAGGACATTCTATAGTATATATTAGCCCTGTTAGTGCAAACTACCAAATGATGTCCAATAGTTATTATTGGATAACAGAGGAATTATCCACTATTCAAGACATTTCATGAGATTTTAGGTTGGTTATGCTACGGTTGGATGAGTATTTCATGTATTAATGACTTGCTAACTCTGGTTGCTAGCGGGCATGTGTTAGAACCTCCTCGAGATGGGATCTATATTTAAGACACTAGGTCATCCCCCAGAAGAGACTATAGTACCTTGAAGGCATAAGTCACGAACAAGGCCACACCAGTTTGGAGTTATGATTAATAGGGTGTTATTTATTTAAAGGGGAAAACTTACAGATCACTGTCTCAGACAACAGCCATCTGCACAACCAGGAAGGGAGTCTAGTCTCCGGAGGAGCAGGAAGTGAAGAGAGCGAGCAGAGGAAATAGCTGCTTTTTTAAAGGGAGAGGACCACGCCCCAATGGGCTGGTATCACAGCAGCTATTGGTTGGAGGGGCGGAAGGACCTCCCGCAACAGTACCTTTGTCTATTTTCCTTTTCTTTGTTGCTGGTTCATGAAGTTTGTGGGTCACTTCTTATGCATTCCCTCCATGGTTTCCTTCCTTCACTATCAGCACCAAGGAACATAACCACTCAGTCTGAAAGCTTTGGAATTGTCAGCAAAAATAGCCTGTTTTTCCTTGCAATTAATTGCCTCATATATTTCATCGTAGTAATAGGAAGCCAATACAATAACCTTCAAAGGAAAAATCAGACAAATTCTTAATTATATAATAGCAAATTTTCAAATTTAAGAAATTTCTTATTGAGAGAAGAATATGCAGATCTTTCCATTCTCTTCATGTATCTTGAAACCAAATGGGAAAAACTGGGCAGCTATAAGGTACCCAAATTACATGTAACAAAAGCAAATCTCATACATTTCTAAATTTAATTTTTTATATATCAAAGAGATAGAGAAAATAAAAGGTAACTCACAATGATAGGAATTTATTTTAAATAATGTATTTCCTGTGAGCCAAATACTAACAATAGGTATATGTGGCAAAGTGAAGCAAGCTGATTTTAAGAAAAGACTTCAATAGAAAATTTCCCCAAGAGGATAGACCAGTGAATACCAAACACAGAAAAAGACATGAGATGGCACTGATTATATTAGTGTCTCCAGGATGCTGTCATAACACTTTAGATTACGGAACTACTATGCAAAAGGCAATGGATGTATTAAGGCTTTGATTATGAGCAAGGATGTGGAAAGATTAAAATCTTGTGCCTTGCTGGTGGGAGCACAGATTGTCATCACAGTTCCTGTAAAAAATAAGACTAAAATTTGTCACATAATCTAGAATTTATCAATTCTAAACTGATTATAAAACTAAACCACCATCAAATAAATACGGCAAATATTTTATGTAATATTGAATAGAGTATTATTTATTAATAAAGAAGAAATGGAATCTCGTTGCTTCAGTTGCATTTCTGTTGCTGTATAAAACACCATGACCAGGACAACAAACAGATGAGAGAGTTCTTTGACTTTGATTTTCAGAGGTCTAGAGCCCATCATATGGGGACATCATGTGGGGACAGTGTGGCATCAGGTGGAAGGCGTGGCGGCAAGTACTGAGAGCAAACTGGAAACGAAAATGAGGGATATCTTAATACTGTAGCTGCTCAGTTGTTTTTTTTTTTTTTTGTTCCATGGTTTAGAGATGCATTAAGAGACATGAAAGGATCTACATTTTCTTCTCTCAATAAGAAATTCCTTAATGTCCATATTTATTATTGCATAATTAAGAATTTGCCTGGCTTTCTCTGGGAATAAGCAATGAGGAATCTCTCCAGTGCTAATAAAATATTTTTTAGGTGAAAGAAAAAAAACTGATAAAAATTTACGTTCCTTGCTCTGGGCAGGTTTGATCAATTTTAAACCCAGATTACAAATATAAACAGTAATACTCCTTTAGGACACTGTTTCTCTGAGTTTGAAGATCTTTCTGGCTCCATATAGCTGTTTATAATTTAGGCTGTTATTTTTATCTGAATTTAAGAATCATTTGGTAGATAGAACAATGACTTTCTAAGGTACCCTCTCTCTGATTCCCAAACCAGTGAATAAAGTATAATTATCTGACAAAGGGATTTGAAGAAGGCCCCATCTTTGAGATGGTAGATTATCCCGATGAGGTGTGGTCCAGTCACAGAAGCCCTGAGAAGATGAGGAATTTCTCTGTCTAGAATTAGAGAGATGCAGCAGATGAGCAAGTTGAAGAGAGATGAAGAAGATAAATCTGAAATTCGAGAATACTTCAAGCTGTTGTTTCTGGCTTTGGAATTGGAGAAAGTGGACATGAGCCAAAGAGCACTGTCAGCAACTAGAAGCTGAGAATTACATCCCACAGCCACAGGGAAACAGAGTGCTGTAGCCAACCCTATGGCATTAAGTTACATTAATAGATGGGATTCTAAATGAGGCAAGGAATGGATTTTCCCCTAGAATCCCAGTTAAGGCATTCCCAAAACCTTGTTTTTGACCTTGGTGACTCAGGGCAAAGCAACTGCCAGCCCTCTCAGGTTGTTTACCTGTACAAGCGTAAGCTAACACAATCTTGTTGTTGCAGGATGCCAGACATGTGCTCTGTTGTGACCATGAGAGAAACTGAACATGAAGTATCAAGACACTTTGTACTGCTTGTCAGTAAGCTAGCTAAATTTCTTGTGAACACTCTTCACAACTTTACAACAGCAAAAATTAACAGTAATTTACAAACACTCTAAACCTTCCTTCCCGATGATTCCCTGACATTTGATAGTCTATGCAACTAGGCAACAAGACTCCAAAGCCCTGAAATTCAGCCCTTTTCCCTGGGCATGTCTTGACTTTTTATAAAGGGCACCCAAGAAAATGAAGGGATACAATAAAAACAAAAGAATATTGTTATTTTTCCCCTCGAGCAAGTGAGAAATCTCATTTCAAACATTTCATTCTTGATCCTGAATAGTAATGACTCAGGAGATGATTTTTCATTTTTCTGAATAAAAATACTTGAGCTTGAGAGGAAGGAAAGCTCCCGTACACTTGGCAGGACTGTCCTCTGAGTTCCAGTGATTTTGGATTTGTTCCAAAACCATAGCTAAGACAGGTGAGGAAACACCAGCAGTGCACAATAATTTTCTTAAGGAAACAGCAGTATGTTCTTTATTCCTCCTTCTGGAACATACTGACTAGCATTTTTCCCATCTGGAGTTTTATATTTCTTCATACCAAATTGCCACAATGCTAGTGCTTAAAATAGCACACCATTATAGCCTCATAGTCTAGTAGATTAAGCATCCTAACACAGCTTGAAAGGCTCCCTGGACGAGTTCTCATTGGAGGAGATCCAGGTAGCGGTGGAGTAGCATTTTCACTGGAAGGCTCACTTGGGAAAGTACTCACTTCTAGGTCATTACAGAATATATTTCCTTGTGGCTGTATGTAATAAAGGCTCTGACATAATCTGGCTGTCACACGGAGCTGGAAGCTGTAGGCTGTCAGTAGCCTCCTGCCCCGAGGAAGGCTAATCTCAACAGCGTACTGCCTGCATCCTTCATTGGTCCAGTGAGAGCAAGTCAGTCAACTTACACAAGGGTAATAGAAGGAGGAGGGGCCTAGCCTATTTCAAGGAGTAAAAACAGCTCTTTTTTAGCCAATTTTGGAGAGAGTGTTGTGGCAGACAGTGAATATTAACAGGCAAGACATTTACAGTAAAGCTTCAGTCACCATTGTGGGTGTAGGGGGGTTACAGTCAGATCTCATCACTTTATGTAACTTCTCAGTTCTTTGAAAATGATTCGATAACTAGGTTTCTTTCAAGGAATATGTATACTCATTTAAAGCAAATATAGAAAATGCTGGTTTGGAGCACCGGGGCAGAGTGTTTCCAAAGACAAGATTAATTGCCAGATCGGGTGTTGGATTTTGCAGTTTTGTGATATATATATGGTAT
>NW_026068078.1:1638171-1664690 GCF_014885135.2 Alexandromys fortis | reverse complement strand
AAGGTATACATATATTTAAAGTATTATATATTAAGGTCGAACAGCTATAGCATAGTGAGATATGTGTGTGATGCCAGATTAAGACTGAATCACCACTTATTAGACATAAATTAAAAATTTGGGTACCAGCAGTTAATTGATAAAAGCAAATTCAGACTGTACTTAAACTCATACATTGAAATAACTTTGTACTTAACTTATATGAAATAAATGTGACCCATGATTCATACCAGAACCGTAGTAGTGGAGAAGATTTTACCATTCACTGACCATAGGTTTCTCTTTTTAAGGATTTAACATGATTTACTATTTTAAGCATTACTGAAAGGGTGATCAATGAGGAACAAAAAATAAATTGTTCAAATGTTCAATTATATTATATGTCTGTTAAATAAAATATTAAATCACCAAAATTTAAATCAATTTTTTAGATTAGGAAATGTTAATCTGAACTTTAATTTTTGTTAAATTTGAGTATTCCCTGAAACAGAAATTTAAGAAATTTAAATTTCTGAACTTTGTATTAATTAATTTAAGGCAATAAAAGATGCCTTAAAATGAAATTCATAGTCAGGAGCCTTTCTTAATTTAGCACGCATCACATCCAGTTGACAGAGTGTTACAATACAGATATCACAGTGAGCATGCATGAGTTTGGCGCATATTTATTTCTAAATCTTCATTATAAACAAAACCTATAGATCAATTTGTACTTTTTGAATTTTATTGCTTCACTTACTATATATATATATTTACCATTTAATTTTACAAAAATGACTAGCAAATAGGTCATTGCGGCTGCCCTTTCCACTTAAGTAGGTCAAGATATAGAGCTGCTATATAACCAGCGCAAATCAGATGCACCTTGTGTGTGCCTGTTACCCATGAGGGCATCTGATCCCCAGGAACTGGAGTTACTGATGGTGGTTAGCTGAACCTGTGTCTGTCTAGGATCTGACTTAGGTTGTCCCTTCACGTACTGAGCCATCTGGATGTCCTGTCATGGCTGTCTTGTAGTGAGTAATTTCACTAACGTCATTATTTTATTATTTCACTAAAGTCTTCATTTGTCAGAGCCCATGGATATGGATTCGTTCCACCTTGACCAAAGCTCAGAGAGTTCAGCCCTGTTCTTGCTCTTTCAAGATTATGACAGGATGTTTGACCCGGGACGTGGCTTCCTGCCGAATGCTTGGCTTAAGGTGTGGTTGCTGTATGTCCTGCCTAAACAACAGGATACTTAACTCAGGATACAGTTACTTTATGTTTCAGGTGTTGGGGGGTAATTACTTTGTTCTCTGTATCATGGTAAAGCAGTCTTTTGCCTTCTCCTTCCCTTTTGGATTGGGGTATATAAAGCATATAAAAATAAACACTGATGAATTCAGTATTTATGGGGTTGCACTCCCAGCTCTATTCTGTGTCTCGGTCCTTTCTTTTGTGTGTCTTGTTTTTCTCTGCCTGACATTTCTAATCCACGTGCCCCTACCCTGGAACATAAGGACGTGTTGAAGCTGGACCTCGATAGCTGTTGCTCCTAACCTTACTGATGGCCTTCAATTGGGGCTCATGACAATTATTGTAATTAAGAAAAATTTCCTTTCAGATTTTTATTCATATACTTTATTCATGGTAGACTTATAGAAAGTTAGAAATGTTAGGTAGGTAGATTGAAAGATTATGATAGACAGACAGATAAATGTTTACATAAAATATTTTTTGTTACATCCTTATGGTAAATCAACAATATAAGAATTCCCCTACTGATGAAGTTCACTGAAATAAATCTGTATTAATCAGAAGATATGTATGTAAACAATAGGCAGTACCTACTCCTTAGTACAGTACATCAGCCTTAGTAAACCCCTTTACATGTCTACCTCAGCGGAAAATCTATATCCTGCAAAGATGTGCTTAGGCTTAAAGAAATTTCTGGCCTAAGATGCAAGTGCCTTATAAATTAAAAATATTTTACACATCTGAATTACTGGTAATAGATAAGTAAAGATTGATAGCATGGCCTTCATCTGAGAAATAAGCTAATGATGCTTTATTTCTCTAGTAAAAATATTCATAGATGAAATTTATGAAAGTCATAAATATATGAAAAATGATAAATATGAATATTTGATAATAGTCAAAACATACTCTAAGTGTTTAATGTTAACAGATAGAAATTTTATATTAATTATAAACCAAATCCTTTGAGATAAATGCATTTTAAGCAAGTAATACCAAATATTACCTACATCTTTTGTGATTTATCATTAGATACCATCTTATCAAATGTAGTAAGCCTTTTACTGATCATGAAAAGGAAATCCAAGGGACAATTTAATAGGAACTTAAACAATCCAGTCATATCAACAGTTGTCTGGATTGTTTCTAAGACCACTGTGTACATTAACTACCTTCACTTTTGACACTCCAGATGAAGGGTTATTCAAGGTACAATGCTCTCACTTTTTTTTGTGGGCGTGTCCCGTACATTATTTGTGACTCCTACTAGTTGCCTTTTGAAAATCTAGGATTAGGTTGTTTTCCAGTTGTGGACATTCATCTAGACTCCTTGTTCACCCCCAAAAATCTCAGCTTAACTGTTGGGAGCAGTGAGACCCCAGATCCTGAATTTCTTGTAATCCCCTATCTGAGTGCCTACAGCTGCTCTGAGCACGAGACCGTCAGGAGTTTCTGATGGCAGGAGAGTGGTTTCTGGTGGGTTTGGCTGGGGCATGGCTATCTCTATATAATCTGCCCCTGAACACAATAAAGGGGGCATTTTTGGGGAATTCAAGTATGACCCGTGTCGCTGTCTCTCTATTTGTGTGTTTGTGTATTTTAACCTCGAGCCCCCTTGCCCGAAGCTCGTGAACTGGGTGCCAGTGCACAGAGCGCAGACACGGGCCCTGTGCACGGCACTTAATGAACATGCAAATGCTGCCAATTGACCGATGTCCATGGGACGTCCTTGCATTTCAAAGTCATACATGAATCAGTTCAAAGTGGCTTGGAGCATACGGGAGGCTAGGTATTCTTAAGTTTCTCCTTCAGAGTTGCATGACTTGTGTCCCCAGTGCTATTATAAAAATGGCTTTCTAAGGAAGCAGAATAATTTGATATATGATACAATAAATAGAAAAGTGAGCATAAATATGAAATGGAGAGAATTTACAAGGTGGCTATGTTCTTTCAATTTTTATGCTTCTGCATTATATCATTATGAGTCCATTCAGCTGCTCATGCCTTTAAAGTTGGTTAAACTGTTCCATTTAGAGATTTATGTACTGGATTTCTTACAAATATGGAACATAATTGTGTGTGAATTATATTCTGAATACAGCACTTCTGAATCACTATGATGTGGGCCTCAGAGATGGAAATAGGAGGTCATTTGTGTTTGCTTGAGCTCACTGTGTAGCAGATGACTTTCATAAAATGTGGTGAAAAGTACTAGCCAGTGATCTTGTGAAATATAAAACTAAGTTAAACTTTTCAATCCCAGTTTCTAAATTATTTACTCCCTTTTTATGACCTCAATCCTGATGGTACAGTATCTTTTGCAAAATTATTTTCAGCCCAGTTAAATAACTTCTGATGTAAAAGACTCCATGACTGTTTGTATTTATTATCTTAGAAATATCCTCATTATGTAAATTTGGGATACTGAAATATGCAGTTCTTATACTCACGGCTGGAAAGCCTTGTTTCTAATTCCTGCATCAGCTGGAAAAAGGCCATGATCAGAGCTCTTTGGGTGTGGCAAGCTTGTCAGAAATTACCAGTGCAAAATAGCTTGGTATTTGGAGAGATTTTTGTCAGTGGGTCTGGTAAATAAGGAAAGTGAAAATAAAGTAGGCTAGTAGTGATTGATTATTGCTACTTAAGCCATTTGATAGGAAAAGTCATGCCTATTAGTCAGAAATATACTTGAATAAACATTCTGCTTCTCATTGTCCCTCCCTCCCTCTCTCCCTCCCTCATCCCTCCTTCTCTTTCTTCCTTTCTTCTTCTATCCATCCTTTCCTCTCTCTTGGCTTATTTCCTCCATTTTTTCTTTCCTCTTTCATTCTGCTGAGATTTTCACCCATGTCACTATTATGTCAATTATGTATTAATCTCCTATTTATTTGGTGTCAGCTTTGTCCCCACCTTGTCTGTTTGGCACTTGCAATACAGCAAAACAAAGATACCCTGCCCTCATGATGTGTATGATAGCAGGGTGGGGTTGGAGCTAAATCAGTTACATAAATGTAGCAAGAAGGAGAGTAAAGGAGGAAGGATGGTGTGTGTGTGTGTGTGTGTGTGTGTGTGTGTGTGTCTTTGTGAGTGTATGTATATGTGAGGGGGAGGGGAGAGAGAAGAAGAGAGAAGGTGGAGACAGGAAGAGAGACAGAGAGAAAAAGAGAGAGGTAGATTTTAGTCAAAATTGTCAAGGAAGAGTCCACTGAGAAGAGGTCAGTTTGAGAGGCAATCGGACAAGAGTAGGTAATGATTAGGAAACAACCCCAGGCAGGGTATAAAAACCTAAGAAGTCAGGAGTCAAAGTGTGCTGTGTAAGCAATGATAGAACCCTGGTCAGAAGGTAACAAGAAATGAAGACAGAAAAGTGATGGAAGAGTCTTGAAGACCAAGGCTTCTGTTTTGAGTTGAAGAGGGTACCAGGGAAGAATACTGTAGAGTTCAGAACCATTTGACTTAGATTTTAACAAGATTACTCTTGTCTCTTTCGAAAAGAGAACAATGAGAACCCAGTGACAGAATAGGATGCCAGGTTTATATAAGAGATGGGTGATAAAATAGGAATCAGAGAGCTGGACAGACACAGGGCACATTGGCTGGACAAGCCAATAGGATTGCTTTACATTAGACGTGTGAGCGAAAGGAAGAGAAGACCAAGGGGACATCCTGGGTGTGGGCCTAAGCCTCTGAGAAAATGGAATTAATGAGACTCAGTTGAACAAATTTGGGAAGAAGTTTCAGGAATGCAGTTTAAAAGTGATGAATTACTCGACACCCAAGGGAAGAGAATGGTTAGCAGATGACTAGGGGCAAAACTGTAGCTCATTAGTCAAACACTTGCTTACCATGAGCAAAGACCTAGTCGAAGTCTACATCACTACATCATTCAAAAACCTGCCTGATCTTACTAATTAAAAAAAATAAAATATGAAAATTGACAGATAAATGGAAACCCAATAGGATTAATCTATACCAGGAATTATTTAAATGACTCCCTTGGAATTCAATAGATTATTATTAAATAAACCAACTAATTTTGAATTAAAAGAATATCCCTTGGCTGGTTTATGTGAATAGACCAGTGAAATTATGAACAAAGAGTTTGCTATAGTTTCCCCAATAAGTCAAACATAAATAACTAGGTAGACAGAACCACCCATCTTGGCTTTCTGTTAGCATCATGGCTGTCTGAAGCATCATGGATCTCTACAGCTTCCCACTCCTTTATTTCTAAGCAACTTTCCACAGTCGATTTTGATTTGTTGGAATTCCTTTTAACTCACAATCATTTCCAAACTCAAGTCCCATTTGCACTTGCTATCAACCATGAATTTTTCATACTTCTTTTTAATGTACAATTTTCTAGCAAATAAGTTTATTACAGAAGAATGGGTAGTTCTATGGACAGAGAAAGAAATTTTATATAACTTTCTGTATCATTCCTTTAAAACTACATAATATATATATGCTAGTTATGTCAGATTCCTGACAAATCATTTAAAACAGTGAAAAAAAAATAAGGAAACGTTTTCTTTTTAATTGGTGACAGCTGTGACGATTGATTATTCCAGCACCTAGATCTGACACCCAGTGGGTATTCAATAAACACTTGTAAATATTGGAGAATTGACTCAGAAAAGTTGAATTGAAACTATGAGACTTACTGGTTGTTCATTTGTTATTGTTTGTTTCTTTTATTTGCCGTGACATTGAACTACATCATATTTCAATGGATATGTGTTCAAAGGAAGTTTCTGAAGACTCCATATATGAGCTTTGAAATTTATCCCTCCTGCCCCTTATTCTTATTTGTGTGTGTGTGTGTGTGTGTGTGTGTGTGTGTGTGTGTGTGTGTGTGAGAGAGAGAGAGAGAGAGAGAGAGAGAGAGAGAGAGAGAGAGATACACAGAGACAGACAGAGACAGAGACAGAGATGGCTGACTACTTGGAAATGGCCAATCTATTTGGGAACTCAGTTCTGGAGGAAATGGATCCTCCCTCTCTCATAAGTCCTTAATTGTCTGTGTCTCTTTATCTATCAGTAAGATATTTTGGAACTTCCCCTTTCTACATTCACATGGTCACTTGTAGTGTAGTGTCATCATGTAGGTCTTATTGAGACAGTCATATTGTTGAGATTTTATGGATACATTTGCCCTATCATGTCTAAGGGACACTATCTAGCAGATCTGGTCCTCTGTTTCCTACAACCTTTCCTCATTCTCATCTGTGATGTTCTTTGAACTTTAAGTGTATTGCAGGTGTATTAGTTGGGGTTGAACACTTCATGGTCAGTTATTCTTTATAGTTCGACCAGTCGTGGGTCTTCATAATTGTCTCCATCTGCTGTAAAAAGCTTTTCTGAAGAATGGTGACAACTATGCTTACTGGTGGGAATAAGGATAAGTATTTAGAATAAAGTTTGTAATTTTATTTTATTTAGAAAATTGGCTGTATTAGGTTCTCCTCTAGAGTTTATGACCTTTATTTCCAGCCATGGGTCGCTTTCTAGGTTAACAGTACGAGTAATGGATTCTCCATTGGTTACTCCTGAAAAGGAAAGTGCCACTAGTTGAGCATCATGATATCTTTCAGGTCTACCTGTGATTGTGGCTCACAGGCTTTCATCAGGGTAGAATTATTAATTTTTTTCTTTCACTTGGCAGATTGCATAGCGTCTTCTGAAACTATGAAAGCCAGTCCTTAAAGGTGGAGGCCTCCAGATCAGCTTTTGTTCTGGTAATGTAAGTCCTGTGTCCAAAACTTGTGGTGTCTGCTGTCCCACCCTGCACACATCTGTTCTCATCTCATCATGTCTTCATAACACTGTGCATTTATAAAGAAAGCAATCAATCACTGTAGGAGAGTCAGTGCCTCTGAATTCACAAATCATGGCACAGAACTCATTATTAAATGGAAGGCATTTTCTCGTGCTGTAGAGTTATGCATATGACTTAGAAAGAAATCCTAGCACATCTATGAGTCCTTAAGTGAGCCCCATAATGATTTTTATCATACTTTCCCCATAATCTTGCTTTCTATTCTGTATGTAACCATTGAAAATTTTGCCATACTTCCTTTAGAAAACAATATCAAATAAAACCTAGAAGTCAATGTTTATTGGTTGAAAGTAAAAGGTAAAATAGAAACACTAAGAACAAAAACAAAACAACAGCAAGAAAAACCAACATTAATAAACAAGTTCTCAAATCTCTTAGGATGTAAGATTCTTATTTTTCTCCAGTGAGTTGCTAATTGCATATTAATTCTTGTAATGATTATGGAGAAAAGATAGAATTAGAAATTCCTTATTTTCTTATCATAATTTCTCAGACATTGCTAACAGTTGTTTTTTTTTTTTTGTAAGATATCAACCAACATTCAGTGATCTTTAGTTTTCAACACTGCATGTGTGCATGGCAGTAGATATTCCCCCAACATTTTCTGAATCGACAGATTAAAGAATGAACTTGCACTGATTTTTTGCTTTTTTAATAAAAAATTAGGAAGCAAATTACAGAAGAATAAAATGAACAAGAAGCTTGTACTCTTTCAAATCTAATGATGTATTTCCTCAAAGTTGCCAAATCATGAGGAACGTGTGCAGCAGTTTTTAATAAAGTTTGACCTAAAGGGAAAGGAATTCAGATTCTAAAAGAAAATTCTCTGTCTTTACAATAGTTTAGCCTAGTTTTGGGGTAAAGAACTTAAGAAATTATAGAAAAGGAAGTTTGATAACCCATTTGGTATTAAGTTTATTTAGTATTATTAAGGCCATGAGCTCAATGGGGAAGGGAGACATTGTTCAGAAATAAGTAGCTTAAAATTGTCTACTGCATCTCGCTCTTAGATATCCTGACCCCTCTTTTGCCAGGGTTTGTGAGTCTCGGGAGGAAGGTTGTGATATAGATGTCCCACTTAGGGTTGAATACTTTTCAGTCTTTTCTGTACTTTGCCATTTGTGAGTTTTTGTGTCAATTATCACCCACTGCAAATAGAAGCTTCTTTGATAACAAGTGAGGGGCACACTAATTTTTAAATTTAGCAATAAGTCACTAGCAATAATTTTAATATTATGTCCAGTAAGCAAAATAATAGTAATGGGTTCTGTCTAAAGATCTAGGACTTGTCTAATCATAGGTTCTTTTCTATAATGCCAAGTATGGGGTTCATATTGGACAATAAGATTAAGTCCAATCAGAAAGTAGTTGGTTATTTCTGTGATAGTTGTGTCCTGACTGTACCAGTGGGCATGCTTTGCCAGGCCAGTCATATTGTAGTGTACAGAGTCTACATCTGGGTGGGAATGATAGCTGCTTTTCTCCTCTAGTAGCCTGCATGGCACTTCTTATCACTATGAAAGCAAGCCAGCAGGGATGATGCTTCCAGGTCAGTACTAGCTTTATAACTACATGTGGTATGACTCAAGAATGTGGTGTTTTCAGCAGCAGGGTCTCACCCTCACATTCTGAAGGGTAACTGTTTTCAGTTAGGCTTCTATTGCTGTGATAAAATCGTAACCAGAAACAATATCAAAAGGAAAGGGTTTATTTCAACTTTTAATTGTAGACATCCATGAAAGATAGTCAGGGCAGGAGTTCAAGGCATAGATCTGGAGTCAGAAGCAAGCAGGCAATGGAGGGACACTGTTGGCTTGCTTCACTTGGCTTTCTAATACTGCTTTCTTATACAGCCTAGGACCACCTGCCTAGGAGAGGTATTGCCCACAATGCGCTGGCCTTTCCTACATGAATCATTTATCAGGATAATACCCTGTGTTATTGCCTACAGAACCAGTCTTGTGGATATATTTTATTAATTTATTTTATTAATTAATATCCTTTCTTCTCAGATATGTCTAGGTTTATATCAAGTTGACAAAGGCAAATCAGTACAATCAACCCTTTGTCAACTTGACATGCAAACATATCACTTAATAAACCATAACCTTTCTTTTTTGATATATCCTCAAGGTTTTGTATTAGCATCATAAGATAAAACAAAATATAACTTTAAAGTCCACAGCCTTTTTTTTTTTTTGAGACAGAGTTTCCCTGTAGCTTTGGAACTCACTCACTCTATAGACTAGGCTTGCCTTAAACTCACAGAGATCTTCTTGCCTCTGTATCCCAAGTGCTGGGATTAAAGGTGTATGCCACCACTGCCTGGCAAAAGTCCACAGTCTAAAAAAAACTTTTAAAAATTTATTTTGTTTAAAATATTAAGCATCTTTCTTAAAGTCCATGCTTTGGTGCCTTAGCGTTGAAGGGTGCTTCTCCTTGGTTGTCTGTTTCTGATGGTTTGAGTTGGTGGAGTGCAGCACATGATGGTGGGAATACACCCTAAAAGAAAGGGCTCATCTCGGAGCTACAAGGCAGCAAAATAAGAGAGGAAGAGAATTACATTCTATTGTCCTCTTCAAGGGCATGCCTCAAAGTAGGCCCCACCTCCTAAGATCTTACCACATTCCAGTAATACCAGAAACTAATGTCCAAGCCTTAACATGCATGCTTTTGCAGGACAATTCAGATCTAAACTAAAGTAAAGGTTGAGATAGCTGCAGACCAAATACTGTCTTTGCAGGGTAGAAGAGTTTGTGAGACTATTAAGGGCTTGACTGATTTTATCAGGGATAAAAAGCACATGAAATTACCACAAGTGGGAACTTACATTAAGCTGTAAGTTCAACATTTTGTTTTTAATCACTTTCTCAGGATTAGTAATTTAATATCTTTAGTTCATGAAATTTCAGTGAGACTAGAGGGAATTGTGTTTCTCTTTTGGGAAGGTTTTAAAAGATAAGGCAACTTTTGGATTTGAGTATATAAAAACTTTAAATAATAAACTTGAGGCAGATCACAGTATTCACTGGATGCCCTCTGGACTCTATCTGATGCCTCTTGCCTATTTCTGATTTCAATTCTCTCCTCTGGAATGTAGGGACCCCTCAGACCCTACACTCAACCTACCAACTATTACAGCTAAACTAAACTGGATTATCAGTTACCTGACTCATTGCCAGTATATCTTAGTACAGCAGGTAGGAAAGTCTGGTGCACTGAGCTAGCCTGGAAAAAGGTTAAGATTCAAAATTTGTAATGTTATTTCTACTGAATGCATTCATTTTTGAGCAAGTGATTATTTATATCACATGATATGTTTATTTCTCAAAATCATAGAAACATTAGATAGTGTCTTAAATCTTTGATTAAATAATCAAATTAGTATTGTTCATGTAATGCTTATTTTTATACTAAACGGCAATTTTTAAATTCTTACCATATGCTAGTCAAACATGTATTCATATTTTAATTCTCACAGAGTCCTGTGAGGGAAAAACAAACAAACAAAAAAAAAAGACGCTGTACTTCAGATACCTTCACTATTCCCTTGTCAGTCAGTTTTCTCATCCCTAAACTTCCTCTCAGCAATGTTTACAGATTCCATGTAGGTGTTTTTGACTTCATGCCTCTCCATGCCAAAGAGTGTCTTTTTTTTTTTTTTGGTGTTAAAGAGAGCTTTAAACCTAACCTAAGGCCATAGTTAATTTTATCTTATTATAGTTGGGTTGCATTTTGATTTTATTCAACTTTGGGGAAGTTCAGTTAATCCACAAGAATTTACAGAATTCCTATGCAGTGGAGTTTATTGGTTTAGATATTCCAAGATTTGTAAGACAATGGCAAGAAATCACTATTTAAGTTAACCATGTCTCAATGAAGGAATTTCTTCTGAAGGATCTCATTCAGGTAAGATCTATTTTTAGAAATATTCCAAATATAAACCATGTGTTTAGCAACTAAATTTCCCTCTACAATTTTCTTTCCATAAATACTGTTTATCATAACATCTTTCCCAATAAAATACATTCTTTTAAATCTTATTTTACATTTATGTGTGTGTGTATGTATATATGCATGTGTAGGGGGCACATTTGCTATGGGATAGGTGTGGAGGATAGGGGAAGACTTATAGGAGTTGGTTTGCTTCTTTTACCATACAGGTCCTTGGGATCAAATCCAGGGGTCTGATTAGCAATGACAAGCAGCATTCTCTGCTTAGTCATCCTACTATTTATTTTTTTAACAAAAAAAATTCTTTGATATTCTAGGAACTATTATTACCAAGAACAAATGAGGTTAGTTATAAAGTATGTTTAAAGCATCATTATGATATCTTCTTGTTTGCTTTCTGTCGTTATAACAATACCCTGACCAAAAGCAATGTGGGGAAGAAAACTTTTATTTCTTTATATATGTTCAAGTAACAGTCCTTCCTAAGGCTAAGACCATGGGGGAATGCCGCTTACTGGCTTCTTATGGGTGGCTTGCTCAGCCTGCTTTTTGTGTTGTTGTTATACACCTCAGGACCACCTGAGTAGTTATTGTACCACCCACAGTGGCCAGGACATTCCCACATCACTCATTTGTCAAGAAAATTCCCCGGGTGACTCTAGTTTGTGTCCAGCTGACAGAACCTAGCCAGCGCATGATCTTTAAATTCCTTTGCATTAGAATGAAAGAAGATCGTTGAGCTAAGTTATGAGCAACTAGGAGATCTGTTCATTGACAGAGGAGAAGTTCCATGTATTAGTTGGTGCACATGAAGGGAACATGCCTGGCCAAAAGGTGCCAAGAGCTACTTATCCTGCGTTATATATCTTAACGCAATTTCTATACATAATTGAGGTTTTCTGTTATTGAGTATCCCTGTAAGTTTCTCAACAGGTTTTCCTAATTTGTTCCTTAGTTCTATGAAATGTGTCTGTAAACCACTTCCCTGTTCTGTCATATGCAAAGAGCTAGAGGACACTTGTCCAGTTGCTTGTCCTTGGGAGAGCATCTGCTAGCAATCTTGTTCTGTGTAGCAATGCTGCCTCTGGTAGGAGACAGCTGGCTCTTATTAGTAGATCCGCATTACAGAGCAGGCAAGCATAACACACTTTGGGACTTACGTATATGCTTTTCTCCCTTCTCACTTTCTGAGCAGGTGTTCTTCCCACAGAGGCTAACTCCCAGGAATCTGGTTTTAACCATAAAAGAATTATAGGGAACATGAGGTCTCCCTTTGAGCGCACTGATTAGCTTGACATCTCAGTTAGTCCAGTCCAACCACAATAAGCAATGCTGCTCCAAAAGAGGTAAAATAGACTCAAAGCCTCTTAGGGAAGAACAATGAAGCAAACAATTACATGAAAAGTTGTATAACACTAATAATGAGAGAAATAATAATTGAATATTTGTTTTTTTAAGTATTTGGATGTTTGGGTATTCAAGGATAATTTTTCTCATGTGGTACAGCAGCATTTGAATTGACGAAAGTCAGAGTAGCCACACAGAGAACATACCATTGGAATGTTCTAGTTGCATTTCATTGAGGCAAGAAGCACCACATTAAGGAAGAGAGGATGGAGAGGAGGCAGAAGCCATGGGAGCCAGGAGAAGCCACAGACAAGGATCTTTTTTTAACCTAAGAGTTCTGGTTGAAAGATAGATAGCAGGGGAAGAGAGTTCAATCCAGACTAGTTTGACTAATTCTGGCTAACAGGGCTATTGTCATCTTCAGTTGCCCTGAATTCAACCTTGGGAAGATACAGGGTAGAGGGACAATTAGGTTAGTATACACACTATGAGAGTTGATTGTGGGTGTTTGGGGGACTATAGGTGCCTCAGGGTTTGATTCCAAATAAAATAAAATTCATATTCCTAAGTAAATTGTATTAGCATTCCCTAGAGAGACAGTCTTCCTTAGGTCTGCAAGGTTTCCACGTGCCAGGGAGCCAAGAATACAGACTGCAGCACTGATGAAAAGACCACAAATGTGAGCTTAATCAGATTAGTTGACACATGTGTATAGAGCATGCTACTAGGTGGGTTCAGGGGAGTAAGAGCCTCTGTTATTCTGTGTGGTATGAGCTTTGACAATTCATCTGACTCTCTAGTTGTCATATCTGTCATGAGTAAATGAAGATAATCATATCTAACACATAGATTATTGTAAAAACCTCTCAGCTATCCTTTGTCAAGTTCTGAAATACTCAGCATATTGATGTTTTAAATGACAGTTGTTGTTGCCTACAGTGATTCATGAAATAGGGCTTCCTGACTAGCTGTATATAGTTGTATTGTATAGCTGATAATATGAATAAATCAGGCTATAGGTTAGTATACTTGCAAGTTCATATATACATAAGTGATACTTTACAAACATGAGCACATGTACCTAAATTTTTATGACATAAACAAACATGGATTGAAACTTGGTGCCTGTTAAATGTATTGGTCTCTAAGATGAGAGGAACTTCACTTTCTATTTCATACAATTCTTCAACCTCAACCTTTCCTACACAGGACACATACAGAAATCTGTTTTGAAATGTTTAGAAAAAAAGCATTGCTTTTTGTAAATAGAAAAATGAGATTACATTGACTATATGAACAGTCTATAGAGGAAACATTTTTCAAATAGAGGAGAAAGCTAAATTGTATATAAAACATATCCATTGTTTGCTTATAATATAAGAAAAATACTTGTGATCAGATATTATTTTATTAATGCAGATATCAAAATCTGATAATTCTTAAAATTTGTATGTATTGTAATGGTTTCCATCAAGTAATATTTAAAAAATACTTCTTGAGATTATATCACCCTTCTTTTCCTATTTTGAGACCTCCTCATATAACCACTGCCCTACTGTCTTTCCAAACAACCCATCCATTCCAGATAATATGACTTGTAAAATTGTAGGGTACCATTTCTGAAAACCACAATTCATCAAAATACAGAGATATGGAGCCCAGTTTTACAGGATACAACAGCAACAGAACCACACATAAGGCCCAGGGATTATTGCTGAAGAGGTTGACATAAGAGTCAGAGGAACAGGAAGTTTGCTGGGAAATTATGTCCCCTGGAAATGTTAGAGAAACTACTCCCATGTAGTCTCACCATCATGGCTGACTAAACATGACCTTAACAAGGGCTACACTAGTAAGCATGCTAACATGGAGGGGAAAGCTCATGGGGCCTCACCCTAGACAAATAACCACAGGAAATTAAATGTTGAGAGCAGGAGAAAGAGTGTTCCCCACGGAATAGCATATCGCTTGACCACAATACCAAGTGGTCAATCCTTTTAAGTATTCTTCAAGGGGTCAAAGTAAATTTGTGTGTGTGTGTGTGTGTGTAGATTTGTTTCATGAAATGTGTTGAATAAGCCACTGTGGTTTGTCTGATTAGTCCTTTTAAACTGGATATACTTATGGGTACTGTGAGATTGTCATATTCGTACTTCATTCCCCTTGTCTGAAATGTGTTTGTAGCCCACCCAACTCACGTGATGTTTAGTAGACATCGTCTACTTCACTATGCCATTTTATCACTTGCATCAGCTTTACAGCCATAACGCCACATGTCACGACAACTATAACTAATTTATAAGAACTTGCCTATCAACAGTACCCTATTCCATTAGTAATGTAAAAAGTATAACATAGAATATGTTCTTGTCACATATTTTATTTCTATAATGCTAGAGACACTGTTTTAATAAGTCAATATTCTTTTGAAAATATTTAAAAATAAATTTATGTGTCCATGTAGATAAAAAGCCTATATAATTTTTACTTATAGTCTTATCCTACCTGGTTCATTATTTATTCTGACTCCTTCTAAATGTTGCCATTTCCTGAAGGATATGTCAGTGTGATGGGCGGGGCAGGTAGCCTAGGGTGGAATTTTCTCAGCATCTGTTACTTACACTTAGGCTACGTGGCTTACAGATGGCTTTTTGTGTGTGTTATGGATTGCCACGATTTCTTTGGAGAAAATCTAAGTCATAGTTCAACTATTTCTTCGGGCACAGTATGTATTTTCTTTCATTTTAAAGGCGTTTCCCCCCTTATTTTATCTAAAGATATATGGATGTTTTGCCTACTTGTATATCTATGTTCCCTCACACCTGCCTGGTGCCCATAGAGGACAGAACAGTGTATCAGACAACCTAGAAGTGGAGTGAGATTCCATCTGGATACTGGGAATCAAACCTGGATCCCCTGGAAGAGCAGCTAATGCTGTTACCTGGGGAACCACCTCTTCATCCTCCCTACTCTCACTGAGAATATATTTTCTAACCTCTGGTGTTGTAACTGGAATTTTAGGGCAAAAATTGGAGGCTCCAGAAACATCAGCAGATTAGGCTTGGACATGCATCCCAACATACTAATTAGAGGAGAGAGAGACAGATAGAAAAGCAGAGAAAAGATATTTACTCAGACTACATATGTGAGAAAAAGAGTAGATGAAGTGGTCCAGGGACTGTTGGTGTCTGTGTTTCGGCTACTTATGTGGATTTTAGTTTTAAATAGTTAAAGGATTGGATAAGAAAGTGATCAGTGCACATGAAGAGGGTGGTCAAAGTGGTCTCAATTGATCATCTTGGTTCTAGTTCTGTGTCATCTTTAACTAAGAGTTGCTCTCGCTTAAGGCAATAATCTGGTTGTAGATAACTGCGCTGTCAATAGTGTCTCCTGCCTTTCAACACCTCATTGCTCATGGAGGCCAAAAGGTGACTGTGGGTCTCACACAGGTGGAGAGCTGCAGGGGTCTGGAATGGGACTTGTGAAGGCTTGACGGTAGGACGTGGGATGACTCAGTTACTTTTCTTGAGAAAGAAAAGAGATGGGTAAACTATTACCAGTTGTTAGCAGGCATTCATTGAGTAATTAAGGAGCCTATTTGCAAGGTTAAATAGCTGACCCAATGTGGAAAAGACAGAAGGGAGGCAGAAGGCTAGAGCTTAGTTACTGCAACAGGAAGAGGGAAGGTAGATATGGCAAAAGGAAAGTGGGGTGCGAGTGCTTGGTTACTGTGGAGGTGAGGGTGAGGGCCCAGTGACTCAGCAGCAGCAGTCTCTGAGCATCAGTCCTGGTATCTCAAGGCCCCAGTCATTATGCCATTTGATTATGTCTCCAGATTTCATATTTTGTGGCCTCTTTTCTTCCTTTCATTTTCTTCTAGAGATTGTTCTAAGAATAATCTCTGCTGACAATGATTTTCAAATTCACTGCTTTTATGGAGACCGAAGTCAGTTTTATAGAAAACTTGTAATACTGCATTCTCCCCTTCTAGGTGTTCCATTTTGTTTCTTTATACAGCATTTGCGCCTCTGCTGAAAATCTCTCTGTACATGCATGTTGTCTACGTTTCCTCTGGACATGTGCCTCCTGGGTCCTTCAAGCTCCTGTGTGATGATCACACCTGCAGAGTCGCCTGCTCCATTGCTTCTTCTCTTCTATCAAAGGTCCTTGCTCATTCTTTCCTCTCATCATTGTCATTATTATGAAATGACAGACACGGGTAAAAAGGAAAGAAAGCAAAGTAAGCATTCTTATCCAGAACAGAATTGCCCTTCATTTAGTGATGCGGAGACCATTCTTATTTGACTTTCATCTCGATTTCCATGCAGCTTTAGTTAAACGCCTTTCATCGATGGCTTTAAATGCTTTGAAGAACGTCCTTAAGACGCCAGGCTTGCGGTGAGAATGGCAAGTGGCAGATAATCTACTTTGCTTTTGCTTCCATTCTCCAGCTTTCTAGGTGACTGTGGTGCTCTCTTACCAGGTAATTCTGCTCTTCAGAAAACCTGTCCGAAAGCCCAAGCTTCAGGCTTGTGAGGCCCACCTCTGCAACCATGAGGGAGGGCCCATGTTTATCAGGGCAGCTGCTTCTTGTCCCACCACCCTACCCTTGCCTATGATGTGCCACAGTGCAGTTTTCCAAATTTATCTCTGGAACCTTCCTCCTCCTCATTGTTCTGTCAGGGGTGAAACAGCTACCCAAGTGTGCAGAACTTTCTGTGTCTCAGTTCTTTGGGTTGTTTGCATTCTAAGTTCCCTGATACCTTTTCTTTGCATAGCTGTACTGTTTCAGCTTGCCTGTGTCTCTAGTCGTTTGGATGCTGTGTCCTCTACTATTGTAGTTTTCTACATTCTAACTCCAGTTGTGACTTTTGAGGATGAAACCATAAAATTCAGAGTTAATTTGAACTCTAGTGCTCTGAGATACTGTAAAATTCATAACCAACTTCAGGAAAATTTGAGAAAAATACCAATCATATAAATCAGTCTATTCCCAGTCTTCTCCTTTGTTTAATACGATGGCCCTGTCCCTGCCCACCCTTTATGGAATCCATTTATTTTTCTCAATATAATTCTGTGTGATGGTGTGGTTAACTGACTTGGAGCAACAGTTTCTTTGTGGGATAAAAACACAGGGCTTCTTGATCTTAAATCACGGTTTACAGTTAGACTCTTCCCTTTGTTTGAGTAACATCTTCCAATTAAATACCCAGCACAGTTTCTACTCAGAATTTCATGTACACTGCCTCAAATAACCACTATCTATAAGTCTATAAGTCTATAGCTATAATCTGTCCACATGCATTTTCTCAATAGCTTTTTCTTGACTGAATTCCCTAGACACTGTTTGCTAAGAATCACAACAGCGAGAAAAGGAAGTGAGCAGGCTTATAGCTTTCTTCATACCTTCCTAGACACACACACACACACAAACACATAGATTTTGCTAATTTATAATTGATACTTTTATTTCCAATATTACTAATGATTAAGTATTTCATTCAACAGTATAAGCTAGGATCTCTTCAATCATTGTTAGAGATTAAATTAAGTGTGGAGCAGAGAAATAAATCTGTTCATTAATTTAAAAATATTCTGTTGGAGAGTTTACTGTACCATGTGAGAAGACTGGCTTCTAAAACAGGATAGCAGGATTTAGAGACTAAAGCACGTACATGTGAATGTAAAGTTACATACGTAACCAGGCATTAATTCATGCGTGTTTTAGGAGAAAAGTCAGGTGATATGATTCCATTCAATAAAACACCACTTAACAAATTTTTTAATAGACACTGAAATTTGAGTACTCATTTTCTCTGTATATCTCAATATTACAGATATATTCAATACAGCAATTCCAATTATATTTTAATACCTATTTTTATTTTTAACTATGTATACACATGTGAGTCTATGTGTGCATATATGCATGTGTGAGTGTGAATGCCCAAAGAGTCCAGTAGAAGGTACTGGATCCCCTAAAGCTAGAGCTACAGGCAGTCATGATTTACTTGATTTTGGTGCTAGAAATTGAATTTTGGGTCCAGAGGACCCAAACGGTTAAGAGCAACAAATGCTCTTAACCATTGAGTCACATTTCCAGGCCCATGTCCAGATTGTGCTTTAAAATTTAAATTTCAAGAACAATTAGTTAAAGTTTGAGATTTTATGAATTTCCAGATATCTGAAACTTACTATTACTAATCAAGTAGGTATTTGACTTATGTGATTTATATGTCTATTTTAATCATATTATAATGCTGGACTGACCAGAGAGTAGGATATCTTGTACAGATAATATGATAACTTTTACTCTCTCAATGTTTAGAAGAGGGAAAACAATCCCATTCCGTCATGCCGAGTGGGTCATTTTAAGATGAACGGCGAACAAGAGCTGTCGTGCATTATGGTCCAGGGAAATGTTGCACCAGGGGAAGAGAACTTGTGGAAACATCTGGGTTGGATTTTTGGCACAAATAACCAAACATTGCTCTCACGGGGAACAAGCCTTCCTGAAGGAAAGACCACAGAAGCTGTCTGTTTTTATTAATGCGCCTCACTGGGGAATCTCCTGTGGTGATGGATCACCCTCATTTAAGGAATGATGTGCTGGAAAAAACGCATTATTTTCATGAGTAAGGGAGTGGATTAATGCAAGTGTGTGCTGTAAAGAATGCAGAACTCACTCATGCTGCAGACTGAGCTTTGGGTGTCGCCCATTTGCACGGCTGTTTGAGCAAGCACTCTAAATGGAAATGCACTTGACATTTTTGCAACTGGATGTAATCAAACATTAGAATTTAGCTGATTTTTCAGAAAATGATTAAACCAATTTCTTACTCATCTCTAACCCTTTGCAAAAGGAAAAAATTGAGTAAAAGATACATTAATAAAAAGGACATTGTAAATGGAAAACTGCCTGGGACCAACTGAAGAGGTTGATATCTCTTTCTCCTGGCTTCCCTCCCTTCCTTTGACTGTCACAATAGTCCTGGGCCACATGAATCATCAGGAGAAAGTGTTCATCACCTGTTTGCAGGCCTTGGTGAAGCAATTCAGGACAAATGTCCCATAAGGTACCTTGAGACTGAATTATGCTCTCCATTAATGTTTATGTCACAGGAACTTGTTTATATAGAAATATTCTTCAACACACCATAGTAAATGATTTGGGCCTTGCAGTTCTTGCCATTGGACAACTGAGTATTAAATCTGCCAACAGATTAGAGAGCTCATGGTAAGACTGTGTCTACTACCCCAGATTACAATGTAGGTGCTTCTCGTAAGATCCACTCCAGCAATTTAAATGGCCAGTGAAGCAGGAAGCTAAGAGAGACAGTAATGTTAAGCATGCTTACACCCTTGACCCAGAAGGGAATTCCAATAGGTTTATTGAAAAAAAATGCATAAATAATTGCTAAGTAACCTATTGCAACAGACTACATTATTATAAAGTTAGAAGCTTAAACCACACTTATTTTTAACTTAACAGTTTCTTGGTTAGTAGTCAGAGGAAGGCTTACTCAGGGCCTCTGCGTGAAGGTTTGCCAACAAGCAACTTCAAGGTGAACTCCATGGCAGGGATGGAAGCTCCTCTGAAAATTGCTAAGGAAAGATACGCATCCAAGATCTTTTGGCTGTTGGAAGGATTCAGTCTCTCTCTGGCTGAACACCACAATCACTAAGCCCTAATGTAGTTCCCTAGTTTTTTAATCCAGTTAAGTATAAATAACTTCATATTCCTGTTTGACTGTTTCTATGAAAGAGAGTTTGTAGGCATGAGGCATTCCAAGTGATGTATTACTGACTCCGTCCAGGAATCAAAGACCATCTATATTATTTCAATCCTGCTTATATATCTTTCTAATCTCTCTTTACTTCTTGTCAGCTATATAACATGGGGTAATTAATTCTTGGCTTTCTGTGCCAGTCCTCAACGTGTAGATGGTAAAATTCTTGTTATTCTGTCTATCCACAGATATATTCTTGTAATTAAATGATGTAAGTAAAAAGTGCCTTAAACAAATAAGTTGCTTATAACTGTCACATGTATATACAGGTCACCTAAATTTTCTGGGCTTTGCTATTCTGAGACATCATGGAGAATAACGACATGATGTCTTCTGCTTTATAGCTCACATTCCCACAGCCCCTCCAGAGATTTCCTCTCTAGGTTTTTTTCTGACTCTCCATCTCTCTTACTTTTAGTCAGTAACAAATGCCATTTGCAATTTCTTAGTTTGTCTTGCTCTGGCCTTGCTCTTTGGGGTCTTGCACATCAGCCTGTTCCATTGTCTTCTGTGTGAACAGTGCCCCCGATCAGAATGTGGCAGACCCGTGGGTGAGAGCCAAAGTACTCCTTTTCTCTTCCCTTCAAGTTACAACTGTGCTTGTGTACATACATGTGTATGTGTGTGTGCACATGTATACATGCATTTAGAGAGATGAAGCTTTATTATCCTGGAAGTGTGACACTAACCCAGTTTGAGATTTTGATATGTTTGACCTGCTTTGTTAATTGCCTGAGTCCTGACATTTGGACATTGTGTTCAGGATTTCAGGGTAAGTAGGTCATTCACACAGATAAGTTACACTTAGCAAAATTGGAGTTCTACATCCACTGATTTCTGGTAATAGAGACAGGGAGTCTAAAACATGAATCTTACTAACCTTCTGTGAAATGGGCAGCCGAGGATGTGAGCCCCTCCTTATCTCACCAGTTGACATCAGTCCATTTTTTTTTTTTTAATGGAGCAGAGGTAATACGGGGAGTGGTGTCTGGCTACAGGAAGAGGGCTCATGTAAAACTGTTAGCATCCCCCTGTGCTTTGCAGTACTCTGAGATGCAGGTGAGAACTGTCCATATTCACTAGGTTTCCCTAAGGCAGAATGTGCCTGACAGTGCTACTGTAGATCTGATGAGGCCTTTGAGAAACACATCCAACCAGGTCTGGTTCTTCTACTCATATGTAATAGAGATGAAGCCTTATTTGAATAGACAGCTATGTAATGTTTGCTCTATGAAATGGTTCATGACTGAGGCTAAAATAATCAAAGGCACCAAAATGTCCTGAGAGCAGCAAACTTTGCCGACACAGAGCTTCTACTCTTGCATGTGTACAAGGCGCAGTTTCCCTTTTTGATTATCTACTTTGCAAGTTGTTCTTGGGCGGCTAGAACAGTTTTGGAAAAATCACAGCACTGCTATAAAATAAGAAGGTAAGCACTAAGGCAAGGTGGAATGCCACATAACTAAATTATTTTCACACTAGCAAGTGTGGCTGACAGAGGAATTAGCAAAGTAGTTCAAATTTTAAACAACACTACAAAAGAAGTCTGTTTCATTGTCTCTGTTAAATAAGTGCTGGATTGAAGTTGCTGTACAAGTTGTCTGTAAAGGAATAAATAAACCAGTTTAGGGAACTGGTATATTTCACTTTTTTTTTCTCTGCCTATGTTTTCTCAGGTTCTTTTTTTTATGCTAAAATTTTTTATTTAACATTTTATGGTTTCTTATTCTTCACATTTTTTTCTTTTTTCTTTTTTATTTTAATTAACTTTTCTTTTTTCCAACCTTCCTTTATCCCAATCTTCCTGTTTCCCCAAGTTCCCCCAATCCTCCCCTTCTCACTTTTCTCTCCCCGCCCCCCCTTATCCCCAACCCACCCCACCCCCAAGATCCCAATTTTCTCCCCGTCAATTTTATCTACTTCCCTTAGCCAAGAGGATAACTATATGTTTTTTCTTGGGTTCACCTTCTTATTTAGCTTCTTTAGGTTCACCAGGTATACACTCCGTGACCTTTATTAATGGCTAGAAACCAATTATGAGTGAGTACATCCCATGTTCATCTTTTTGGGTCTGGGTTACCTCGCTCAGGATAGTGTTTTCTATTTCCATCCATTTGCATGCAAAATTCATTCTCAGGTTCTTAAGTGAACCAATTTTGATTTGGTTTTGTTTAACACAACTTTTTTGGCTGAAACTCTTTGCTCTTTCCCTCCAAATGAAAACAGATGTCTTCAAGTCTGATTCATTTCACGGGACAGGTTAGTCTCTCCTAAAATGAGGCTTCTGCCTGGGTATGACTTAGTTCTAGCAGCTGAGCTTCAAGCCAGAGCTTCTCTCTTCTTCCCACTGCTCTTGCTGCTGGAGATACAGGGGTAGAAACAACCCTGAAACTAGGAGATCTAAGCATGGCCAACAAGTAGGTTTTCTGTGGAAAGGGCTTGAGAGAAATTGGAGGCTCTGTCCTCTACAAGAGCTATTTTTGTTGATGTTTGTACATAAATAAGTGGAGATCTCCACATGCTAAAAATTTCTCCTAAATTGTCTTGTTTTCTTCCTCTGAATGCTGGAGCCAGGTGCTTCATTAGAAAGTCTCTGGCAGAAGACTTCACAGAGCTGGAGTTGGAGTCTAACCCAGGGTTTCACACTGGTGCAAGGTCATCTAACCTTTGAGATTCCAAATGAATTCTGTGACACGTATTGCCTTGCATATTGCAAATGCAGAGGGAATGCACCCCATGACAGGAAAGAGCAAAGAACTCTCCCTGCTGTGCTTATGGGTCTGTCAGCACTGCCCATTAGTCTTCGTAGATGGCTTTATTGGCTGCTTTGCCCCATAGCTCTTTGGCTAAGCACTTCTTATCTAGAAAACAACTCAATCATCCTCCTGTCTATCAACCGTCATGAGTCCCAGAATGTCAAGCCTAGATGGAAAATTGCTAAAAAAAGAAAAAAAGGTCACTTTCAATGTAGACCTAAAGACTGCTTTTTGATCCTTTCCTAGAGGAACTGATTCCAGCCAACTTCTCTAATAGACAGTGTAGCAGCTGAGTCTGTCCACTGACTGTAGAGCTTGATGCAAATTTACATAGGAGGAGAAGATCATATAGAGAGGGAAGGGAAGGTTCTGTTTGGGACCTTCAGGATGTTCCCTTGTTTCCTGTCACACACATTCAAAAAGCATCAGTGTGCACTAGAATGGTCAACTAGGTTGTGCAGCGTAGCGTACCTTTTT
This sequence comes from Alexandromys fortis, assembly GCF_014885135.2. Taxonomy (NCBI): domain Eukaryota; kingdom Metazoa; phylum Chordata; class Mammalia; order Rodentia; family Cricetidae; genus Alexandromys; species Alexandromys fortis. The sequence continues at coordinate 1,641,288 of NW_026068078.1, read as the reverse complement.
TTTTTTTAACATAAAATCACTCATACTGTTATTTTTTTATTGGATAGATGGAAATAGAGCACTGAGAAAGAATGAAGTAGATTTGCAATTACAGTCAAAAGTTTTACTTGTAAAAGAATGGAAACAACCCTCATTTTTATTTTTAACACAATCACAAATCTAAGGTTTTATGATATGTGTTCTTATGCCGGCATTGTTTTCTGCAAAGGACTCAAATGAAAACAGCAGCCACCTGAGTAGTAAGACTTGGGACCGCAGCGGGGTATCACATGCACCCTCCGGAAATTTTGATATTGGCTTTCGTCACTGTCGTCCTGGTTTACAACAGTGAGCAGAAACTGGTTGTGTACATTGGATATAATGCAGCCACAGCACAAGTGTACTTTCACTGGATATGTCTTAAACCCTGGGCCATGTGATTTTTGTCACTGATCTGGTTTTGTTGCCTCTTTTGACCTGAGAGCCTATATTTAGTACCTGAATTAAACAAAGAGAAAGAAAAAGCCCTGAAGTATTTCTAGGACTAGCTAAGTTGATAGAATTTTATCTCTTATGAATGAAGCTTTGGGTTCAATGACAGCATCATGTAAAACTGGATGTGATGGTGCATTCTAGCATTTGGGAGGAAGGGGTAGGGTGATTAGATGTTCAAAGAAATCCTCTGCTGTGCAATGAATTTGAAGTCAGCCTGGGATACATGAAAACCTGATTCAACCACCTCAAACAATAAGATAAACAAACAAAAAGTATAGTATGGACTGGAGAGGTGGCTCAGTAGACAAGAGTATTTGCCATCACATCTTGGATCTATGTTTGATCTTCTGGATCTATAGATGGAGAGAACCAATTCATGTCTATACTCACACATACATGGAAGACACACACATACTAAGAAAATTAAAATATATATTTCCTGTGTGTACGTTTAAAGTTACCTTAATGTGACTTTAATGTGGGTGTGTATGCACAATTTCCCTCCTGCTAAAAAGACATTGAGATCTACACATACACACCTACATGCGTGCATACGAATTTTATGTGTTTTTGCTTGCCAGGATGGGTTACGAATAAACACTGGCCAATACGTATTGACATATTAATTAATTGCCGAGTACACAATCGCACTGTAATGCAATCATCCTCCTGCTTAGAATGTCTTTGTCCCTCTGTCATTGTCTGAAACCTCCAGAGAGAGACGGTGTTGTTGCTTTTATTCCATCATGCAAATACCGGGTCAGGTATCTCATTGTTTTTTCTCTTTTCTCCCAAATCTCATGGGCTTTGGTTTTATTTAATAGATTCTTTCACAAAAGTGGGATCTTGCCCTTGGTTTCTAAGGAAGCCTTTTGTTAAGTTCATGCCCAGTAACCACAGACAGTGCACAAAGTAATGGAGCATGGTGGAGGCAGCTTGCTCTCTAAGAATTCCCGTCGCACTTCCGTTTTTATACACAGCGAATGAGAATGCCTTTACAAACCTCTCATCTGGATAGAAAAGTGAATGGAAAATGGAAACGAACAGAAGCTGAGGCTGCAGCACTTGTGGTAGAACTGTAGAGTGCACCAGTCCATGAAAGAGAAATGCATTTTTAATATTTTTATAGAAACGCTCTTCAGATTACAGCTTTCATCACATATGTTTAGTATAGATAATTCCAAGGCATTTGGGATGGCTCTGGAATCATAATCAACGTTGTTGGTACAGGAAGGTAGGCTGTGATACAGTTGTGCAGGCACCTGGCTTTCTGCACTAGAAGCCCACCACTAGTCTGCTAACCCTGGCCTGTATGTTCCTTTTTTCTTCATGTCCAGAACTTGGTCACTGGGTTCAGACTTGTAGGGCTCGCTGTTCATAGGCAGGGCTGTCTCCTCTCCTGGATACAGGACTCTGTGCTTTTGCGAGGATTTTAAAATCCTAATAGAAGAAGACGAATCCTTAGCTTTTATCATCTATTGATAGTTTGTCTCCCTCCTTCCACCCCTCCCTCGCTCTCACTCTCCTTTCTTCCTACCCTCTCTTCTTCCCCCCATTTCTTTCTCTCCTGTCTCACTTTCTGTGGTTTTGGGGATTAAACTTGTGCTGTACAACTGAGCTGGGCTGTCTTCATGACTGCAGATTTGTTTTCTAAACCAAAAGTCTCCTTAAAAAATAACCGAGGCAAGGAGAATGTGGCAAAATTTTCTAGAAACCAATAAGAAACACAGGACAGCGACAGAAGCAGATATTGTTAGCCTTTCAGCTGCCAGGACTTAGGAGTGAAGCCTGCAGATCCATGCCCAGCAATGGTGACAGTGACATCACTGTTATCTTGTGTGTGAGGTGTCAGATGCTCAGCATGGCGCACCTCTACTTTTGAGTCCTAGGACCATCTTTCTGCTCTCTGGCTTGAACCCATCTGGAACAGGTCACTGGATTATAAACATTTTGAACGGAAGGAAATTCAGTTGTTAAACTCCTTTGTTGAGAAACAGTGCCCCCCTCAAAGAAGTCAAGACTGAATTGTCATGAGTCTCCTTCCATTGAATGTCCAAGGGAGACTGAGGCACTCCAGTGAGTTGAGGGGTGGACAATCAAAGACACAGATGTTCAGAGACCCACCCTTCTCGGCTCCTCTCCTCCCCGCCTCTCCTTTCCTATTCTCTCCCCTCCCCTCCTTTCCCCTGCCCTCTCCTCCTGTCTTTTCCTAGGAGCTCATTTTCTCTCCTAAGTGAGATTTGATTTCCTGTAAGTATTCCCTTTCTTCCTGCCCCCACCTTGTATGAAGCCGTTTGTGTTCCTGTAAATGCTCTTGCCGCCTTCTCTTCACCCTGTGAAAGGTAATAATGCCCAGACTCTGGCCTCCCTGTTTCAGGGACATTTCTTTCTGAATTCTATTACATATATAACACTCTTTAAAATATGTCTTCTCTTCCATGAACCAGGTTTTATCTCCAGTTTAATGCACAAATCACTACTTAAGAAACTTAAGGGCGCAGAAGGGAAGTTTGTCCTTCTACGACATTTTGTGCTCATACTTAATAATTTTAGTAAAAATTCCTGTCAATGTTTTAGTTGGCTTCCAAAGTTCTCTCTCTTTCTTCTTCCTCTTTCTTGCTCTGTGTGTGTATGTATACCTAT
>NW_026068078.1:1630684-1638119 GCF_014885135.2 Alexandromys fortis | reverse complement strand
ATATATGCTTTGTACCATTTATTGACAAAATACAGGCATAAATGTGTTTTTTGAATTTTCATGTTTATCTGATATTCTTTTTCTGAGGGACACTGAGACAAAAAGTATCATGAGAAAAATGTGTTTATAAAGACTGTTCTCTATCAAAGATTTCCTATAAATCCTTTTAACTGTTTAACCAGTGTTACTAAAAGAGTTGTTTTTTTTAAAGTGTCAAGTGTATATAAAAACTTTACATTCAATTCATATTAATAAAGTATCTTTGTGTGATATGTACTTGTTCTATTTTCAAAGCTTGATGCTTACAGGTAATAGAGATACTTGACTCTCTATTTGCATATCATTTTCTTTTGTTTCGACCTAACTGTCTACTTCATGGAAGATGATAAATATATGTGCAAGCAACATCCAACAAAGGCCATTTCTTACGTTTGATTGAAAACGTGGACTTGTAGTGGCAGTATGTTGTGGAGAACACAGACTGAGTTATTCTTCAATCTCTACTCCATGCTCCACAGGAGGTTTTTTTATTTTTAGAAAAAAAATGTTCAGTCATTTCACAAGGCTGCCTTTATAATAATTCCATGTCACTTTACAGGATATTCAGCCTCAGTATTTCTCTCCTTTACCTGTTTCACAGCTCCCTGTGAGCAGCGATTACATCTGACTGTGACATCCAGTTTACTCTCCTGTTTTCCTTGCTAAATTAACATTCCATCAACACAGACACATTTAATGCCTGTCTCCCCAGACATGAACACAGATGACATCAGCCTGCCAGCTCCTAACCTTCATGTTTAGCACACAGCAGGTGCTCAATATATGTGTGTTGAATGGCCCCGTGTTTAGGATGTCTTCTCTGATCTTTCCGTTTGTCTAGCTCTCATACATTCTCAGTACTGCATAAATGTTGATCTTGCCTTGTTTTTCTTGATCTCACCAGATGAATGAATCACACACCTCAGTCTGTGGTCCCAGGGCACTTTTCCTATGCATTATCACACCTAAACATTGCATTTAAATATTTGTTTCTGTATCTCCTTATAGGTAAGGGATAAGTTTAGCTCATTTTTTTTTTTTGCTGTTCATAGCATGTCTTTATGTCAGAAAAGAATGGCTGAATAAATAAAATTTAAAGGAATAAAGAAACTATGACTGAAATAGCTATATTTTCAGAATGTATGGTTTGAAATTTCCCTACAAATTGAATCCCAACTTCTAGTGTCTCAGACTATGATTTATTTGGAAATAAAGTTGTAAAAATGAAGTTAAAGTTACATCATACTGCGGGAGGGTGAGCCCATAGTCCTGTGTGACTGCCATACTTATAAGAGAGACACAGACACAGGGACAATGGTTTTTGGAAGCAGGCAGAGATGGGAGTTAAGTAATTACCAGCCAAGAGCACGAGAGGCCACCAGAATCTGGAAGAGATAAAAAAGAGGGGATGGGGGCTTAGGAAGTGTGGTCTTGTCAGAATTTTGGCTTTGGAATTTTAGCCCATCATAAGATACATGTATGTGGTCTACAGCCATACTTGCTACTTAGGAAACAAGGAAACTAATGTATCCAGTAATTATTTTTGCATTAATTTTTAAAGTTTGTGCATATGTGGTGAGTGTGTGCATATGATAATGTGTACATGTGTGCGTATGGATAGGAATGCATATGAGTGGTTTCATGGTTTGCCTGGGGCCCTTTCAGTCCACAGCTCAATTAGAAGCAGTGCATTCCTGGTTTAAATTGGGGTCATACTAACTCTAGTTGGGATCTTATCACCCCTGCTGTTTGATGAATCCATTAGTTTTCTTTTGTAAATGTATGTATTTTAAAAAGCTTGTAAAGTAGTAGGTATCTATATGACTCCTGAAATGGCACTTGCTGTTACATGGCCCTCCCCATATTCTCTTCCTACCTTCTTCTTCCCTCCCCCTCTCCATTCAATCCTTAAGTTCCTCTCTTCCCTGCCCCACCTCTCCATAATTATAGATTATGTTTCCCCTACTTTGGGAGTTCCACCCCCAGGCTCTTACACTATACATAGCTTCTGTAATTATATACACAGCAGTATGCCTATTGAAGGATTAAAAGCTAATATTCACATATTAAGAATTCCTCATATTTGTCATTTTAGTCTGAGTTACTTCATTTATGATGAAGTTGTTTATTATTATTAATTTTGTTGTAATGAATTTTATAATAGGTCTCTTATGTATAGGAAGAAATAATAGATTCAGTTTTGTGTTCTTGGCCATTTTAAGCATCTTCAAGACTTTGAGATGCATTCCTTACAACACATATTGATTTGACATAGGAATTAAAGGACCTTTCCTGGTTGCTGTCGATATGAGTCAGATTAATAGATAGATAAATATAGCACCAACCTCTCTGAAAGACCATGGAAGTGATGATTCCAAGAAGTAATGAGGGCAGGTACATGGCAGGAGTTGGAAGGAGGAAAGGAAAGGGGGAAATGATATAATTATACTTTAATTTAACAAACACAAAGATCATGATGACTTGAACATGTCTGATATGAACGAGTTGGTAAGGAGTTGATGATGTCTGCATATGCTTGAAAATGGAATCTGTGAGGTCTGAGATAAGTTGTATGTGGAAACCTAAAAGGTATTTGTAGACTAGCAAACATTGTGAAAGGTTTGTTTGAAACTGAAAATGATTCCAGACAGTTTGGAAAGCATACAGGCTTAAGTAGTAGGATGTGGTTGAAGAACTAGAAATCCTTTGGGACTTAGAAAGAAGTAAAGCAGAAATAAATGAAATCTCAGAGCCTGGTTAGACCTTGCTTTTCTTGAGTCTATTGCTGTGCTGTGACAGATAGAATTTATCCTGAAGCTGTTGAGAGGTCATTGAAGGATTTTTGAGGAGTCAAGCAACATTATATTTATCTGGAACTTAGTTGGTGATACTAGAATTCAGAACAAACCAGAATGAACACAGTGTTTGACATTAGATATAGGATGGGAGACTTTTATATATGAGAGATGTTGGTAGAAACAGTGGTCAGCCAGAGACCAATAGGCAAGAGATATTTAAAGTGTAGAAGTGGCAGCACTCAGTCATGTGCTGTGTAGACTGTTACTCAGAGGAAATAAACACAGAAAATTCTGCTTTTACAATGACTAATCATGTTGTGGTGAGCTATGACTAAAACTGCCTACAAATAACATGTGGGAGATATAAATGCTTACAGAGGCATAGATATAGGACCATCACTAAAATGCTGAGACATCAATGCCAAGTTCTAGGTATCAGACTAACAGAATAACCAGAGGTGTTAGTTTCTGAGTTCTGATGTAGCAATAGGTGAAAACCTCACAAGACAAAGTTCAGCTATTATATACCCTAGAAAATATCTTCTTCTGTGTGGAGATTTAAAAACATCAAAGTTTGAGCAGTTCTGTTCATAAGAAAAATGAAAAGTATGCAACTATACTCACTAGTGGTCTCCCATGTGCTTCTTTTCTAATGGATAATTTTGTTTTAAGTTGTGTGTATGTATGTTTGCCTGTGTTTGTTCATGCACACATATGCTCAAAGAGAGTAGCATTGGGTGCCAGCATTATTTTATCTGGAGTTATAGGAAGGTATCTGCTTCCTGACACAGGTGTTGGGAGCTTGATTCAGGTACCATTAAGAGATGTACACACATGACATAGATGCTCTTAACTATTGAGCAATCTTTCCTGCCTCCTTTTTACTTTTATTACCATTTTATTAACAGACCAGAAACAGTTCCTCTGAGCCAGGGTCAAGACCTGAGTATCTCTTATCTTTAAACATAACTGGACTTTATAATCTGACTTGTCTTTGGTGGGTACTGATGCCATCAGTCAGGTCTCTGACTAATAAAAGTGTAATATACTTCTGTGTAGACATAGATGATGAGGGGACTTCGAAGAGATTCCCTATCTGTAATGTCTATTCAAACATCTGCTTCTGAAAATCAAGTGAGGACTTGATCAGTTGCCACTGGAGAACATCCAGATCCCAAGAAAACATCAGCATAGATAAGATCAAGTGTTGATCTTCGAAAACTCTAGATTTCATTCCCTCAAGAAAAAACATATTATAATAGGAGAATGAAACAGAACAGCCACTAATATGAGGAAGAGCAGCAAGAGAGGGAATTTTGGTGCTGCAGAGACTTAACTTGAAGAACTTCAGTGAGGTCAACAGAGGTTTGAAATGAAGACACTTTGGAGCATTTAGCAATTGGAAGGTGAGAGATGACTTTGAAAGTGAAGTACAGAAAGGATATTTAGTAGGTTTATTTCGTGGATGGGGAAGCTGCAATGAAAGTGTTTAATAGTATTTTAGAGGCATAAGCATTAAAAGTATGGAGATATGGATAATGGTAGTGTGGAAGCAAAGATACATTAAGCATGGGAAAAACCATAGAATGATTATAATTTGAAAGAAGCAAACCTTAAAGAAGTGCTTAGTTGCATCATTTGAACATTTTAGGGATAAGCTGAAACATAAGAGATTGACAAATCAAGATGACTTCATTGTTTTATTGTTTAGTTTCCACCCAGTAAGTTTAGTGGGATAATGGGAGTTTTATATCAAGTTTAGGTTAAGTAGAAACTGAATCCAACAGGGGAGTGTTGAAATTATCCTTTCAGGCTGGGCTCAAAGGCAGGTAGTAGCTCCAACAGCTTCCCAGGAGTTCACAAAATGCTGCACTTGTGAGTTCTTTTGAGGTACTGAAAACACTAGAACTGGGAGAAAAAGAGCTGGATATGCAGCAAGTGATCCCTGAAGGAAGTGGAGCAGAACGACCCTGTGACTGATTCAGGCAGTTGTTTCCGCCTCAAAGCAGATGCCAGGAGGTGCGGGCCCATCCACATTGAGCAGTCACTGGCTGTCCCCGGCCTGCATTTTCAAGTGGGCTTTCATAGGTCTGGCTCAGTTTTACATTTCATACTTTCTTTTTTCTATTTTACATTTTTTTCACACACAAAAAAAAAGTTTTGAAGAAAGAGCCTTTGTAGCAAACATGTTACGTTCAAAATAATCCACCTCTCCTAACTGGAAGCTGCTCTTTTGGCTGTCCTCTCCTGGCCCCCTGGACCATCATCAGGTTAGTGTTTGCACCATTTAGGCGTCAGAAGATTTTACAGACAGATGAAGGAGTGGGGGTTTGAGAGATTCGAAGCTCTGCATTATTTCTGTCCATTCATCAGAAAGACGTCTGAAGGCATCTAGAATCTAAGATAGTGGGGAAATTAATTTTCCCTTTAATGGTCAAGGTCTGAACCTTTGAGACAATCAGATGCAGGGCTGCCTGGCAAACAAGTTTCCAGCGCAATCAGATGGCTCCCCCGCCTGTCATCAATGTAAACTTGTTTGTAAATGGTTAACAGCTGAGTACTAGCCTGAGCCTCCACCCTTTACCACAGCCATGTTTCCGACACTGGGTGAAGTATTCTACACGGAAAATGTGGGCTTCATACAAGGTTAATTGCTTGATAATGAATTGCTGCTGCTCTTAGGAAAACTTGTTTTCTTATTTATTATTTTGGCTGCATTTTCTTGAGGGGTTTTTGACATTTGCAATTCAAATACACTCGTAAGAAGTCTTCTGTGAAAGAATCATCCATCCCATGGTAGTGGCTAATTTTGTTCCTAATTGGGGCTGTGAAGCATTAGAAGACAAAACTCTCAACCTTGTCCGAAACGTACTGGCTTGAAAGAAACCCAGCTGCCGTTAGAGTGTCGGCATTCTCTGGTGGACCATGTGGAGGAATAAAGTATTTTTGACTTTTAGGGAACATTTAGAAACCATGATGTCACAGCTTCTCTCTAATGCTCCATAGCAATTTGCTTCATTATCTTTTAACCCGATTATTTCTAATCCCAAGGTTCAGTCACTAGTGATCTCATAAGAAACAAAGGGGCACTAGATAGATTGAGTCTTTCTAAAGACCATTTTTGATGAGCCACCTGCACCTATAACGTCTTAAGTACTTAATAATATGTACAAAACCATGTGCCTATGGTCCTGATTGTAGAGTTTGTTGTTTTGGGTATAATTTTTACCATTAAAGATGATGTTACAAGATACAGGTGTCAAATCTGTAACTCAGAAAATGTTAGAACCGAAATGGATAGTTCCCTATTGTCAGACTAATAAAACACATTTTTGACAATAAGTAGTAAACTTAAATAATAGCTTAATCATTTGTTAATTAACAGCTAGTACACACTATGAATTGTGTTAATTGTATATGTTTTCCATCTAAATAGTGTTATTTTGTTTTTTCAACTGAAGAAAGTGAGGTTTAGAGATGTCATTTTTCCTGAGCTTTGGTTAAGAGTGGTTCCCAGCACTGAAGGTGACCTCATGTCTAACGAAATAACTAATTGCCTCATTGACATGAAAGCTTTTTCCAGCAAATGTGCTAAATTTAAACTTCAGTGTGTACAGTGTGTGGTGCTACAATAAGTAGTAGTTTATCTTTGAGGAAGCATGTTTTAAATTATTATTATTATTTGTCAAGGCTGATCTTGGTTGTCACCTTGTGTGGATCTGGACAAGACTAGAGTCCTGGGCACTCTTATGTGGGGCTTTTCCAGTCAGCTTATTTGAAGCAGAAAGACACACGTAACCATGGGCGGTACTTCTGGTGACCGCACAAACATGGAATACTATAGAAGGGACTTCACGTTTTCATGCTGGTTTTATTTATGTTGCCATGTACATCTAGCTATGGTGACTGCATATTCTTCATCAGCAATTAAACCAGCTACCCCAGGCTTCCGACATTACTGAAGACCAGTAGCTCACCAAAAATCTTCCAGGCCATGGCTGTCAGATAGTAACTGCTGAGATGTCCAGTAGTCTACAGGACTGGGCCACTCTCAGATTCTTGGCTTTGCCAGAGTGAGACAGTCAGTTTGAGCTACATTGACAATATCATGTAAGCCAATCTAATAAATTACATACACATATATTATATATAATAATTATTATTATTATATGTAATAATTATGTATTCTATCAGTTCTCTGAAGTTATCTCTTTAGAGAATTCTGACTGATATTAACTAACAGTATTGTTTAAAATGGGTCTCTTACAGTCTTGGCTAGTCTGAAACTCAATATCAGAAGATATTGGCAACCCAGAACACCTGGTTTGTAGAATAAACTTTAACAAATTTAATGTAATTAAAATCATACTCCGAGTGTTCTCTAACCACTATGAAATCAGAATAGAAATCAGTTAGAGAAAGTCTCTCAGTGTTTGAGTACTAACCAACAACTTTTAAAAACTCCCTGACTTAATTCATGACACTGAGTGAAAACTGAACTATTACATATAAAATTTGCTTGCTACAACTGAGGCAGTGGCCATGCTGCCAGGAAGGAACTATAAATCAATATTTAAAAATCCCTCCAAAGGGAAATT
>NW_026068078.1:1529227-1628918 GCF_014885135.2 Alexandromys fortis | reverse complement strand
TAAATATAATATTTGATATATTTTAAATAGTGTTTTAAATATTATAAATACTGTCTTTTTTACAAATCTCCTTACAAATGTATTTTTCCTGTATGCTCATGTTACCCTCAAAGTATGGTATAAGAAATATTAGAAACTTACCTTTGTGCACACAGCAGGTAAAGTCTGGGATCACAGTGGACCTTGGTGAGTGCACACAGCAGGTACAATATGGACTACAGTGCCTCTTTGATAAACACATTATACTTCAAGGTTAATAACCCCTCTCTATTCGTAAGTTAGCTTCTCCATATCTAGCTCATAGCTCAGTATACATGCACAAATTCAATGGTAAAATAATACAATGTATGTGACTTTTTGCTGTATTTATCCCCAACCTGTTTCTTTCCCCTGAACAGTTCAGTGTCTTAGAAATTATTCAATTATTTAGATAAAATAGAACAGGTGACTTAAATACAGTGATATTTTATCTGATGACATAAACCATAGCTTAAAAATACCACAAGAAACATTAGCCCATTTGTTTGTCTCTCTATTTGAACTACAGTCTAACCCTTATAGCGTTTTGTACCATTTTTTCAAGGTCCTTAAGATTTTAAATATAGAATGGCTTAGTGTTATTTACTTTCTGTTGCATCTGGGGACTAGCACACTCTTCTTTCTCTCTCCCTCCCTACTTTCTCTCATTCCCTCCCCCTTCCTTCTTTTCTTCTCTCTCCCTCTTTTTCTCTGTCTCCTCCCTCTCCCTCCCTCCGTCTCTCCCTCCCTTCTTCCCTCCCCCCCCTGTCTGTCTCTCTTTCTGTGTGTGTTTGTGTGATTGATCAATGGATGTACCATGGGGCTTTTTTCTTAATCTATATGTTTTCCAGAGCTTGACAATTGTAATACCTGCCGTTGGCACATTTGTGTGGTACATTCTACCTTTCCATCGCTCCTCTCTGTGCTTAGTCCCTGGTGTCTATGTTGTCAGCCTTCATGCTCGTTTCAGACTCTGCACAACTTCTGATCGCAGAGAACTAGAAAATCGGTCCACACAAGAGCCCAGATGAAGGAGCATGGGGAAAGTGTAATCAATCACTTCCTTTGGCACAGTGCTTCTTCCCAGAATCTAATACAGATTAAGAGGACAGTAGTATAAATAAGGTAGTCTTGTGAATGAGGTTCTTTGTAAGTGCTGTTTTTAGTTGAATTTTGTTCTCAGATTTTTCAGCTTTGAAATACACAGGTAGAGCAGTAGCTGACAAGAGGAAAGGATCTCAGCTGGGAAAACACAGTAACTAAAATGAGCAGTAATTTTTCAAGATGTTACTTAAGAAAATAGAGAGTAAAAGTGAAAAGCATTTTCTGGGTTAGGAAAATAGGTAGTAAAAAGTGAAAGCCATTTTCTGAGTTAAGAAAATAGATAGTAAAAAGTGAGAGCCATTTTCTGGGTTTTGAGTTTCAAGATAAATTTATATTCAAAAGTCCCACAGTCTTCCACACGTGTCTGTAATTGCAATCAGTTCCTCATGAAACCAGATGCAGTGGATGAGCTATTACTCTCAGGAACATACCGATTGCCCCCAGAGAAATGTGCATACATGCATGGTCATACGGTCATGTCACAACACATTCTATAACTTGAGGTCATTCTTCCACCTCCAAGTGTCTAAACCGCTGTCCAAGTGTCTCCAAGTTTGCTTTCTTTGGCTTTCTGCTGGTTTGCTCTCCCTTCTGCTCCCTGAAATGCTTGCTCCCAGATTTTCCACCATATTTCTTTCTTATTTTTCTAGCTTTATTCATATGACCTTTCCTAGGAGTGAAAAGGAGAATTATTAGGGAAAAATTGGGATTTTAGAGGAAATCTTGTATCAGGGAAATCATCCCAAGAGCTTATGAGACACACTCAGACCATAGAAAGGATGTAACTCCTGACTTGCCCCATAAATAGTGACGTGGATCCTCATCGACTTATCATCTCATACATGGTGTGCGCATCACGGACTGACAAGTAGATGGCTCTGCACCTGTCTTGAACTCAGTCCCCGGTTGTTGACGCAGCCTACTCTACATCCTGTCTATCCACCTGTTCATCCATGGACTTGAACCCATCATTCATTTCCTAGTGTCAAACCCTGGTTTGGTCTCTCACCTTGCAGCTGGATTCTGTAGCTTCTCTCTGAAACTCTGGCTTCAGCAGCTCGACCAGAAGTTCCCTTCTGGCACTGACCAAGTATGTGATCTTACCAATACAGACTCCCTCTTGACTTATTTCTGAAGCTGTACTCTGCCGCAGCCTTTTTAATTTGTATTCATTCTACAAACCACATAATACGTGAAGAAATACAGACTTTGGTATTGTGTGACATAGGATATGAGAGATAAAATATGAAAGTTAAAATTAGTAATTAATATTGAAATAAAAGAATCTGCATCTGCCTGGGCCAGATAACTAAGGTAGAGGAGATTGTGTGACAAATTACTGTCATTAAAACCACTGAATCTTGTGAATTTATTGTTATTCAATAGATTCTGAAACTCTGAAAAACATAAACACATTCATCCATTTGTGACAATGTGTTCAAAATAATCATTCACATATTTTCCCTTTTTTTCTTAGCTATAATTCTAATATAAAGTATCCAGTATTCAACTAGTTGTCAATGGTTTTTCTTTATTTAGTTAGTCATTAATGGTCTCTTCCACTCAGGTATGATTTCTATTTTAATAGGGACTTCCCACTGTTTTGTATGCAACCAAACTCCTAGTACACAAAATGGCTTCCTAGTGGACAAGTGTATTGCCAGTCACTGATCTTACAGCATATTCTTTTATCTGTGGTTACCTGCACCTGACCTGCATAAGATGTTATAGCTGGGGAAGGAGTTCCTGAGTCCCATTCATTACTGAGAAATTATTGGCTCTGTGAATATTCACTCATGGACAGGGAAGGAGTTCATGGGTCCTATTCTCTACTGAGTAATTACTGGCTAGTAATAGATGATAGGAAGTCACCATCTTCAGTTGTACACCCATTGCTGTGCTCATCAGACTCTTAGAGACAGTTCCAAATCAGTGATCACACAGAAATCCCTGGTCTAAACCACAAAGGCATGGAGGTAGAAAAGAGGTTAGCAGGAAAGAGGTGGTGAGTTTGGATTGACAGGTGCCAAAGGCAGATAAAGATGGAGTAAAATGATCAGAATAAATTTTATACATATATGAACTGATTAAATAGAAGATTTAATTAGTTATTTTCAGGAAAAATGTGTTGAACTCATGAATCTATCATAGAAATATTACCAACTTTGACTAATGTTCAAACCTGAAATTACAAAGAGTGTAAACTTGAATCTAATGTGCAGCTGCCTGAGATTTTCATGTTACATTTGGATCTTTGTTAACTTGAATTATAAGATATGGTTACATTTTAATCAGACACCCTTTGTGATTTAGAACAGAATGTCTGTTGGTGCTGGTTTCAATGTGTTCAGATTGTTATTTACCTTTGTAAAAGATGTAAATAATTACAGGCTTAACACTTGGTATTCCAAAGATTTATGCCTACAATGCAAAGACCTCGAATTATTTATAATATGTAAAAATCATTCCAAGTTGTCCAGGAGCTATACAAATAGCCAATTACACCCTCTATCAACAGAAATTTAATGCTATGCTTGGAAACCTCAGGAGGTTTCTAAGTTACTTTATCAGTATACAATTACGAACTTGAAATTTGTCCATCAGCTACTGCTAGTGAAGTAAAGCCTGAAATTCAAAGAACTGATATTCTTGCCACTCTTCTTGAACATGGGACTGGGAGAACTTTCCAAGTTCTCCCTGATATAGCAACAACGATGTGTAAGGATTCTCTGTGGGGCACATTGCATGCTATTGAGATGGGTTTTTGAGATGGACTTATTTTCTGGAGGCATTGTTTATTGTGAGAATTAAATAGAATATGGTAAACGGACAAGCTCACGGAAGGCATGGGAGAGCATCTGGCTCTTTGCAGAACTGCAAAATTGACATTTGAGTGCATCCGGCCTATGCAGGGAACTCCAGGGCAGTTTGGGCTGCATAAGTAGATTTTGTCAGAAGTAAAGAAAAAGTAGAGGAAATAAAAAGAAGAAAGGAAGGAAGGAAAAGAAGAAAGGAAAGAAATGAAAGAGAATAAACTCAATGTTATTATTTCTCAAAAGCATTATTAAGTTCAGGGCTCTTAAGAGCATTAAAGGGGAAGTGTTATTAGAAGCAGAAAGCGTCTTCTGTGACTCACCCAGCTCAGGGTCTTCTATGGCTGACCCAGCTTGGTCTAAATCCAACCCAGAGTATGTAAACAAAGCAGGCAGTACGCAGCATTGAAAAGCAGAAGAGGGCTGTCCTGTCTAAAATAATCTCAGGTGGTATTATCACTATTTTCCCTTTTTTGCTTTGTTCCTAATAACCTCTGTTAGTTAAAATTGCCATCCACAATGTGTCTTTGCTAAAAGACTGTTCTTTCTCACTGCCTGTTTCCCTCAAGCCTGTCCCCCTCTCTCTCTTTCTTCTTATGCCATTAACAAAAGTATTTGAAGGTGTAAGTCTGCCACCCATCCCTGGTGGCATCTTCGCAAACAACATTTTCAAAGGTTATTTTTACATATCAGTTACATGCCATCAAGCCTTTAGGAAAAGTGACAAAGATTCCTAATGGTTCAGAATAAAAATCCTTTAAATATGGTGAATTTTTTGGTAATAGTTTTAATGAAAGAAAGATGCTTCTCATCTTGGCCAGCCTGGCTATTCCTCAAAAGGAAATCAGCTAGAAAAGAGAATGACAATGTGGATCTGATGACCTAAGATGCTGTGCTAGGAGCCCATGCTGAGTGAAGATGCCTAGGACTCCTCCTGCAGCAGGGGCCCTGGGAGCTGATGTCAAAGGAAAATTAGAGGCACACACAGGGGAAAAACAGAGCAGTTTACAGGGACAGAAAGGTCAGCTTCACTTATCTCTACCTGTGAACACACAAGAATCTGAGGTAACACAGGAGAGCAAGCCAGAGGGAACATCCAGGGAAGACAGTGTTGGTGTCCAGAAGAAACTACAGTAAGTTAATATCTCTGCAGAAAAGTGGCTGAGAGTTTTCATCTTGATCTTTATCTAAGAGATTTTTTTTTTCTGAGAGAAACAGTCCAGGGCAAAGGACAATGTCGGAGACCAAATGAAATGTACCAGGAAAATATCAATTCAGACAAAAGCTGTGATGATATTGATTTCAAACTGAATAAAAATAGAATCTGAGAAAAAGACTCCATACTGCTCGGAGGGTAGAATCTGGAATTTGATGTGGGTTAAGGTAAACTTAGAAGGTGGAGTGAGAAGAAGGACTGGGTCAGAGGTGGCTGAGCAGATTAAAGTAAGACGCTGGCCCCTGAGGTGCTTTCCACAAATCATACCCCCAGTCACCGAAGGCAAAGTCTCTGAGGCATGGCTCCTCTCTCAATGACCAATAATCTATGTCGATGATTGCAGTTAGAGACATACAGTCTCACAAGAAAATACATACTTATACATGAACAATGCACTAATTGGCACAAATAATTATATGCACTTGTGATTTAATATATGCATGAATCAAATATGTGTTTTGTTTTATCATATTAAATGTATAACACAAAAAAAACTGAAGAGGAATATTAGAAAATGTAAATAAATTTTGTAGACATATTTAATTATTAAATAATAATGTAAGAAAATGTATAAAGAATTTTTAAAATTTGTTAATGAACTACAACTCATAAAAGAGGGAAGGGTCTGAACAGAAACCATAGAAATGGTAAAAGCACACCTTAGACATTAGAGGAATGCAAATTTAATCCACAAGAAAAAACCAGGCTGACTACTCTTCTTTTTAAGAGATAACTGACATTGTTGACGGGATGGATAAATTAGAATACTTGTATTTAGCTCTTTAAAATAAAATAACAGTGTAGATATTTTTAGAGGATGCTCTTTAGAATGCTCCATTTTGGTGAAACACGGAGACCGCTCATAACTCAACAGTCCCATCCTAGATAGATATCCAAGAAAGAAACACATGTCCACACAACTCCCTCCATTGCTATTGTCAGCAGCATTACATATGATAAACAAACATACATATTCATACATAGGCATATATAGCCAAAATATTGTTCAACTTGTGAATTGATAAACTTAGAATACCTAACTGAGAAATAGTACCCACCAATACAATTAAATTACTTAAATACTGATATATAATATATAGGAACTTTTATGACTTGATATCAACTGAAAAGAACAAAGGACAAAAGGTAACAAAATGATTATATACCTATGAAACAGCAGCCTATTAAGTGCACATAGGCAGAAATTATGTAAGAATTGCCTAGCACTGATGGAGAGAATTTGGAAGTGAGAAATGTGTGTGAGGTTTTGTATTTGTTATAGCTGGATTTTTTTCAACTGATTTTGTTCATGGACAAATAATTGTGAATATGCTAAAAACATTGAGAACTAAGATGAATTGTGTGTGTGTGTGCTATATCTCAATAATGTGCTTACTTAAAAGCAATGACAAAATGGACAAGAAAAATAAGTTCGCGACTTTAGTGATTAAGTTGAATAAGTTAACAATTCTCATAAAGTATAAAAAGATAGAGCATCCTTTGGGTATACACCCAAAGGTGGTATTGCTGGGTCTTGAATAAGGTTGTTTCCTAATTTTCTGAGAAATTGCGATACTGCTATCCAAAGGGGCTGTATCAGTTTGCACTCCCACCAGCAATGCAGGAGTGTTCTCTTTAGCCCATATCCTCTCCAGCATAAGTTATCATTAGTGGTTTTGATCTTGGCCATTCTTACATATGTAAGATGGAATCTCAGAGTTGTTTTGATTTGCATTTGTCTGATGTCTAAGGATGTTGAGCATTTCCTTAAGTGTCTTTTTTTTTCTTTTTTTTTCTTTTTTTTTTATTGAGAATAAGAAAAAAAAGTTTCCNTCTCACCCTCCCTCTCCTATCCAAAGAGCAGTCATGGTTCCCTGCCCTGTGGAAAGTCCAAGGTCCTCCCCCCTCCGTCCATGTCCAGGAAGGTGAACGTCCAAACCGGCCAGCCATTTTAGATTCCTCTGTTGAGTGTTTTCTGTTTAGGTCTGTGCTCCGTTTTTTATTGGATTATTTGTTCTTCTGCTTATCAATTTCTTGAGTTCTTTGTATATTTTGGAGATCAGTTCTCTGACCAATGTGGGATTGCTGAAGATATTTTCCCATTCAGTAGGCTGCTGTTTTGTGTTGTTGACTGTGTCCTTTTCTATTTATTGTTTCTCTCAGTGTCTGTGTTACTGGGGTTATATTTCAGAAGTGTTCTCCCGTGCCAATGCGTACAAATGCTCTTCCCACTTTCCCTTCTATGACGTTCAGTGTGACTGTCTTTATGTTGAGCTCTTTTCTTTTTTTTATTATTTATTTATTCATTTATTAAAGATTTCTGTCTCTTCCCCACCGCCGCCTCCCATTTCCCTCCCCCTCCCCAATCAAGTCCCCCTCCTTTGTCAGCCCAAAGAGCAATCAGGGTTCCCTGCCCTATGGGAAGTCCAAGGACCACCCACCTCTGTCCAGGTCTAGTAAGGTGAGCATCCAAACTTCCTAGGCTCCCACAAAGCCAGTACAGGCAGTAGGATCAAAAACCCATTGCCATTGTTCTTGAGTTCTCATTAGTCCTCATTGTCCATTTCTTATACATGTTGATATCCAGATATACCAGCACCATTTGTTAAATTGCTTTCAGTTTTCCATTTTATATATTTTGCTTCTTTGTCAAAAAATCAGGTGTTCAATCATACCACAAGGACATGTGCTTAACTATGGCCAAAGCAACATTGTTTGTCATAGCCAGAACCCAGAAATTATCTAAATGCCCTCCATTGAAGAATGACTAAGGAAAATGTGATACATTTATACAAAGGAATACTACACAGCAGAAAAAATAATGACACGTTGAAATTTGCAGGCAAATACATGGATCTAGAAAACATCATATTGAGTGAGGTAACCCAGACCCAAAAAGACAAATATCGTATGTACTAGTCGTAAGTGGCTTTTAGAAATAAAGCATAGAAAACCAGCCTACAATTCACAATCCCAGAGAACCTAGACAAAATGAGAACCCTAAGAGAGACATACATGGATCTAATCTACATGGGAAGTAGAAAAAGAAAGATCTCCTGAGTAAATTGGAGAGTGGGGACTTTGGGAGAGAGTTGAAGGGGAGGAGACGGGGGGCAGAGAAAAATGTATAGCTCAATAAAATCAATAGAATATAAAAAGACAAACTTTGGGAAATTATAAATGATAGAAGATAGGCTGATTAAGGTAGATGATTCCTAGGAAAATAAGGCTAAAAATTTCAAGACATGTTCAGGAATGAAGGGCAGAACCTGAATGAGGTGAGAGCTTTGAGTGAGAAATAGATTGAACTATGAGAATAATAAACAATATGAGCATTAAAAGTCACAGGAATAAAAAGAAATGTGTCATTATAATTATCAATAAAACAGCTGTAAGATGTAAGGAAAAGACAAAAATGGAAGGGGAAATGGAAGAAATATACAAATTAAAGTATCAATAATTAAATATTTCTAAAATAAGGAAAGAACAGAGAAAAATAGAAAAATCTGAGAAAAAAACCGATTATGTGAAAGAGAGATATCAAACAAATCCCAATTAGCATTAGTTACTAAATACATGACAGAAGCAACTAAGAGAGAAAGTGTTTATTTTGGCTCACATTTTAGAGTAGGAAATGTGGTGCGGGATTCGTGACAATGGGTTGAGTAGGAGAGGCTTGTTCTCATGGTGACAGACAGGACACAGAGAGCTGGGACTAAAACCAGGCTGGGATGTCTTCTTCAAATGCCCATCTCCAGGGACACACATCTGCCTGGCGAGTCCCACTTCTATCTTTTAAAAGGCTTCTTTTCTTTCCTTTATTTTTTTTCTTTTCTTTTCTTTTTACTTTTTGTGTGTTTATGATGTATGTGTATATATGTACCAGTGGAGGGAAAAGGGCAGGATCCTCTGGAACTGGAGGTAATGGTAGTTGTGAGCCACTCACTGTGTGTGCTGGGATTTGAACCCAGGTCCTCTAGAAGAGCAATATGTGCTCATAATTGCTGAGCCATTTATCTAGCTGCAAGCTCAGAGCCTTAAAGTCTCTGCATGCTCTACATATTTGAAGGAGTTGGATAGCAGATGTTGGGAGCAGTGAGACCCCCAGATCCTGAATTTCTTGTAAACAACTTGTTTTCCCCTGATCTGAGTGCCTACAGCTGCTCTGAGCACGAGCCCTTCAGGAGTTCCTGATGGCAGGAGAGTGGTTTCTGGTGGGTTTGGCTGGGCGTGGCTATTTCTATATAATCTGCCCCTGAACACAATAAAAGGGGCATTCTTGGGGAATTCAAGGATGACCCGTGTGGCTGTCTCTCTGTTTGTGTGTGTCTGTGTATTTTAACCTCCAGCCCCCTTGCCCGAAGCTCACAAACTGAGTAATAGCGCACAGAGCGCAGACGTGAAGGCTCGGTGCTGAATTAAACATGTGGCCAGGTGGGGACAATTTCGATACCAAATGTAACAGCAACAAAAACATGATTACAGTACAATACTAGATATTAAACCAAACAATAAACCCCTTAGAGTTCTGTTTCAAATGTTCCAGAGGATAAGTATTATAGGATAAAAAAAGGTTGGTTTCCATTTTATTTCCTTGCAAAATATCTTATTTGATATTGGGTTTTGTCGTAGGCATTGGAGGTCAAATAGCTAACTGTTCAATTCACTATCATTCTGCCACCTCCTCTTGATGTACAGTCACATAAGATTTTCAAACAAGATGAAACATCGTATTTCACATATCTAAGAAACTGCTTGAGGGAAATACCTTCTTTAATGCCATCTTAACCGAATTTATGAACAACACAGCATGCCTTGCATAAAGAGTAGGAGGCTGTAGTTACCTGCTGAATTGTCTTTGCTTTGATGGTTCAGATCTTCCCCCCATCCAGATTTACAGACACTCCTGCCAGCAGACCAAAATCAGTTATCTCTACGCATGTAAGCATATTTTATGTGTGACAATTTTAAATATATTCGAAAGTGTGAAAACTTACTCAAAGAGTATAAAAATCTTAGTAGAAATGTGCAAACAGTGTCACACCGTCTCACTTGTCTGCACCTGGATCTGAAAGAGCCGAAGCTTTGCGCTGGGGTAAAATGGCTTTTCCAATATTACCATCCACTGAATGAAATTTCAGTGATGTTATAAACACTAAAACAGAAATTGTGGGACAGTAGAACACCAGTATTCAGAAATTTGAGACAGGACAATACAGAAATTGAGGGTAGCACTGGATACATAGAATATTTTCAGGACTGAAGTACAAAGTGAAACTTTTTCTCAGTTATATCTACATCTATTTATCCTTCATCTATATATAGTCTATATAGTAAATTCTAAGTTTTTGCAGTTACTATTTGCTGATGATATTGAACTTTTGCCTGGGTTCTGGTCAGATATTAACTTTACACTTCTGTTTATTTGAAACAAACCTGTATTTTAAAATCGTCTAAAGTTGACCTTGATGCGAATGAAGTATTTAAGTCTTGAGTTCTTCAAATCTCCCTACCTCAAAGCACAGTTGTGTTATTTCATCATATGGATTTCTATGTATAGAAAATATACATTACACAGATCTTCAAAAGGAAGTGCATTAGGGTAGGAAAGCAGAAAATGGAATACACAAATTCACAGGGACGAGCAATAGAGGGCAGGGGGAAGCACAAGACGAAGATAAATGCCACAGGTTTTCTCTCACACGCATGCAAAAATCTATAGTAAACTGTGTTTGCTCATACGCACATATGACAAAAAAGCATGAAGGAAGCTCTCTGGGGAAGAGGTGGCATGAATTGATCTTAACAAGAATGTTCTTTGGTCTCACAGTGCTTTGTGAGAAAGAGAAAACGGCTAGAGTATTGCTCTGTCCTAGACTCAGTGTTCTGATAAGCGACTGCGAATGGGACAGGAAGGAATTTCCGAGGTAGGACTTGCTGATTTCCCTGGTATAATACTCCCGCAGGCCAGTGTCAAGCTTGCCATAGTTTATAAGACTTCCTCACTGTTTATGACTGCTGTGACACTCACAGTCTGGCACACGGCTCTGTGTTTTCACAGCTCACTCTTTTCATCGTCCCTCGGGGAGGCATGTTCCTGCTCTGGTTAATAGAGGTGGCGGAGATGTGTTTTTGCCAAGTACCTTACTTTTTATGTTTGATAGGAACAATTCTGCAAATACCGTCCGAGATATTTGAAATCTTTAAAAAATGAAAATATACCCTTAATCACTATTTAGATTTAATTTTTTAATGTTGTGAACAAGATACATGCATAGGTTTTTCTATTTGTAATGATTCAGTTGCTGCACTTTCACAGACAGAAGATTCATGCTTTGGAGGTTAGCTCCATCTGAGAGAAATCTCTGTCTTCTCAGTATCCTCTGGCCTAATTCTGTTTGCTCAAAAAAAAAAATAAATAAAAATGAAAAAATCATACACACATGAGCAAATCTCTCCAGTGTTTGACAAAATATAGTCTCTAGTTGGTGGCCACCTTGAGATCCTGGAGGGCGGGGTTATTTTTGATGCAAATGTTTGACCTAAAAATAATGCTTTGTTACAGTTGTTGCACTGATGGTTTTTCTGGAAGACCTTCCCATTCTCTGGGAGCGCGTTAGCACAGCTATGTAAGCACACATGCAAACAGTAGTGTCGCCTGCTTTGGGCTTGTAGGGTGTTGAAAGTGGAAGTAGACCTTTGGACTTTGTAATTCTAGCTCTCTACTTCCTGTGTCTGTGGAGACAGAAGTTTTGACACTCAGATTATTTTAGGCCACAGGAAAGACTATGAGGGATGCATTTTTACGTGGCGAGGAGTTTCACATTAAGCCTTCTTTAATATCTCCACTGTTTATGCTGTGTCCATACCCAAAAATCACAAGGCAAGAAGATAAAGATCTAGCACACGGTATTAATGTGCTCAGCAGTCATGAGGATTCGGGTTTAACAGCACTGAGAGAGAATGTTTTAAAGTCTAGTAAAACGAGTTTATGTCAGAGACTTATTTTAATGGTTTAATTTCGGTACTTATGGAAATAACCCATTTGTCTTAAGGGAGACAGACATAAGCTATTTTGAAATCTCTGAGCAACAGCCCCCTGGAAGAAAAATTTTTAAATGTTTTGTGGCCTAGAATAAGCCAAATTAATGAGGAATGCTGTGATTTATGTGAAGAGGTGTAAAAGCATGGGGAAATATTTTATGCCTTTTAAGACTTTTGATAAATTTAAGGTGGGAAATATGCCAATTTCTAATTAAATTGAAGAGTAACTATTATGTAACAGATTCAAAATACTCAACCTCGAGGGTGAACGGGGACCACTGGTTCCAATGCATTGCACTCTTATAACTATCAATTTTGCGACCTGCCCTAACCTTACGAGGCAAGTCTCTAAAGGACTCAAATGTGAACAGAATGTGTTGGTTATGCCTCATTTTGTCAAGTGCACATGACGTGGAATTTATGCTAAGTCCAAAGATTAAGATTCCAGTGGAGGACTCTTGTTTCCTTTCTGTCTAAACATGTTGATGATTTATCGTGTGAACTCAGGCACATCAGATTGAGTGGTTATAAGCATTCCTCAATGACATCCATTGATTCTAGAAATAATAAAATAAGTAGGCATTAAAACAGGGTTTAAAAATGCCAGTGAAAAACAGTCTGCACGTTTTTTTTCCAGCCAACAAAACAAGCCAATTTGAACCTGATCACAATCTGGCCAAAGGTATCAACTCTTTCTTTAGCATAACAATGGCCCAGCTACACATTTTGCTATCAAATGTAGTGCATTCTAAAGCTTTGGTTTTACTCTCAAAGGCAGAGACCTTTTTCCTTTGTACTGGAGGCTTTAGACAAGGAAATTCATGTTCATAAGCATATGCACAGTAATAAAGCTGCCCAGGAAAGATGAAACATAGTGCTGGCAGTGAGCGGCATTGTGTCTGCCATGGCCATTCCAGTTACATGGTGCCTATTGGAATTGGCTGAAGCACTGATTCAATTCAAAGGATTAAATACCAGTGAGGTTCATGTTCTGGTATGAAAATGACTCTGTGGGCTAAACTCAAGCCAGAGTTCCAGGGATGTAGGACAAAATGAATTCTGCTGCCAATTTATACTAAGCCTGAGTTCATCTCATATTTACTCTGAGCTTAAACTAATTAAGGAATCAGACCTATTTTCACTGGGTAAGAATATACATATATATTTATATATATGTGTGTATATTCTTTATTTTATTCAGCTATTTTAAGGAAAAATACTCGATGAACAAATGACAATAATGAGCCAGTCCTGTTTTTCAGCCTTGACCAAAAGTCATAATTGTGTATGGCTGATACAGCAAAGAACACACTTGCTGTCCATTAATCTAACAGTTCTTCCAGACAGCGAAGTTGCGCTTCAGTCCCCTGTTGAAGTAGCTAAAGTGCTAGTAGTTCACGTGTTTGTGATAGCCAGGCCGCACTGTTTGACTGTTTCTCAATGCCCATACGTCTGCTTTCAGGTGCCAGTGGTAACAGGTCTGGTAGATTGCCACACAGAGCCTGGTAGCATGGGAAAGGGGAACCAGCCTCCAATGAAACTGGCTTCCAGCTGAAAGATGTCACTTAGGATGACATTATCTAGACTGTCCCCCTAAATCCGGCTGACTTGCCATCTGCTCCACAGTGGAATGGCCACAACCTTCATGAGAAAACACGCTGCCTGCATATAATGGCTTTGGGATGGAAATCTAATTGACCATGATAAATTAAGTTGATTGATTACTGCTGTTACAACCAATATGCACCCTCCCCCCACCCCCCCTACACCAGATACAAAAATCAGTATAGGAATCTTGTTTATTTAGAATTTGTCACATTCTGAATTTTTGTGCTGAAAATAATTTATTATCTGTTCAGGTATTCTATATTCTACTTTTAGATTGCACTTGCAGTAAAGTGCCTCTATTGGAGATACTTGTGAGTAATAAATAAAAATTGTGAAATTATTGCTGCATACTGCCAGGTTTTGAGATAGAATACTAATTCTGTGGTTTTCTGAACATTACATACAAACGCTGATATGAATACGTGGTATCAGTTGACTTATTTGAACATTTGGAGAGCTCTTAACAATAGGCAATTACTCCTCTACTGCGAGAAAATGACCTCTTTAACTATGGCCATTAATGCACACCTGTGTAGTCTTTCCCAAGCAGTTGTCTGTTGGAGGATCAGTTTGTCAGAACTGCCAAAGCACCAGGATTGCAGCATGGGACTCAGACTGTCATTGTCATTGATACCAATAAAACCATCTTCGTGTATTCCTCGGGCTATAGTCAGATGACACTTGGCCTGCACAGTTGACACCAGAGACTCTTTGTGTTCCTGAACGTCATTTCATCATGAGCTGTTGTCATCATAGTTCATGGTTAGTTTTTATTTATGGCCACTTTATAGTTTAATACTATGTCTATTTGGACATTAGAATATTTCCTGAGATTATAGTACTTTACTTTTCTTCTGTTTGTGTTAGATTTAAATTTTTGCATTGGCTTCTTTATTATTTTTTTTAATGGATCCATGTTTCATTTCCATGACAGGTGTTTGAGTCTGCAGATAGCTCTAGTCTGCAAGAGCATTAAGATAACAACAAATCCGAGTGGCCTTTGATCAGCTGTGGCCAGGTGTGCCCATCAACCCCACAGTGAGAGAACCAGAATGATGAGATATGTTATAGATTTCTTGGCTTCAATTCCATCAATTGTGGGAAACACTGGGGGCAATTAGGGTTGACACTGATAGACCTTCATACTCAGAACTCTATGGGGAGTGATTCCCCTACCAATTGCTTTTCAAACAAGATCCTCCACTGTATCTCTGAAATACTAGGCTCCTTAATGAATTTTCTGATGAAACCTAAGCCAGTTGCTGTGTTAATTCTGAAATTTAGCTTTATTCTAGGGAAGCATGAATGTGGCCTTTGGATGGGACTGTAAGATGACCCAACATCAGAAAGCATTCGCTGAGAGCCTGCAGACCATTTCTGCCAGGGAGGCAGCTCTGATTGCAGACTCTCATCTCTCCCTTTGCTCCTCCAAATCCAATCCATTCGTCATATCCTCATCTCTGTAACAGAGCACTTTCTGCAGCCTCCCTTCCCTAACCTGCCTCCATCTCTTATGGATCCCACATTTCTTCTGCTCCTGACCTCATTTTCCTGCCCAATCCCCTACTCTTTGCTCTGTCACAGCCCTAAACTCCAGCAGTCCCTGTCTGGGAACCCACAGGCCACTCCTGCCAGAGAGGTAGACAGCTGCAGATTTTCCCCTTATATTCCATCCCTCCCAGTCCAAAGCTCTATCTCATCCCCAGCTCTACAGCAGAACAGCTTTGATCACCTCCATAACATCACCTTCTGCGTATAACACAGATCTTCTCCTCCTAACCCCACTCCCCCGCTCCTTGCTTTGTCCCCCACCCAACTCTATCAGGTACTTCATAGGAACCCACAGGCCACTCCAACCATAGAAACAGGTAGTCTAACTGCAGATCTTTGCTTCTCTCTCTGCTCTTCCAAATTCAGTCCCCCAGGTTCATACCCAGCTTTTTAACAGACTTTCTGTTGTGGCCTGTTCTTACCTTCTTAGACCATTCCCAGGGTACTAAGTTCCTGCTGAAACATCCTTCTTTCCTCCCTACTGTGGAGCCCCTCAGCTCCCTCCCAGCCTATACCAATTACTAAGTGTCAGCTCCCAATTCCCAGAAATACATTTTACCTGGAACACCAAGTGGCCTTAGCTCTCATGGCCACAGAAAACTGTCCTACCAGACACACACTGCTACCACCATCATCATCATCATTTTATATTCACTTTTCAAGGCAGGGTTTCTCTGTATAGCACTGGCTGTCCTAAAACTTGTCCTGTAGAATATGCGGGCCTCAGAGTTTAAGATCCACTTGCCTTTGCCTCCTGAGTGCTGAGATTAAAGGCATATGCCACCATTGAATATCTACCTGTTTGTTTTCTAATGAGAGACAGAAAGGGTGGCTCCAGATGGGAAGGGAGGTGAAAAGGAACTAGGAGGAGTAGAAGAAGGGGAAACTGTAATCAGTATATAATATATGAGGAAAATAAAATCTATTTTTCATAAAGGGAACCCCCAACAAAAGATACCCATGGTACAGGACAATTCTGTATTCTGTCAATTATGTTTTAAATAAATACTGATTGGCTGGTAGCCAGGCAGGAAGTTTAGGTGTGAAAACCAGACAAGAAGTAGAGGTGGAGCAATGAGAACAGGAGTATTCTGGGAAGAAGGAAGCTCTCTCATAGTCCTGCCCAGACATGGAAGAAGGAAGATGTGACCAACCCCACCCCAAAAGGTACCAAGCCATGTGGCTAACATAGATAAGAATAATGGATTAATTATAAGTTATAAGAGCTAAGTTATACTAAGCCTGAGCTAAAGGGTCTATCAGTTTATAACCTAATGTAAACTCTCTGTGTGATTTTTTGGGGGGGTTTACTGGCTGTGGGAACTAGGCAGGACAGAAACCCCAACAACCAGGCCCTCATGTTACATACACATTCTACTAGTAAGTTGTGTAAGGTGTTGGTAAAGTAAGAAGTAGCTCAAGATTTGAACACTGCTTTACCAGGGGATAGGAAACAGTAGCTATCTGACTCTAGGACAATTTTCAAATAGCAGCTGTTCACTATCATTTAATCATATGAAACATGCTGTCATGGAGCTAGGCAGGTTTTAATACTTACAGGGCTTATAAGAAAGCTTGTATTAAGTTGAAAAGAAAGCATTGTATTTTCTTAATTTATATATCATACAAATTCAAAATGATATATGACATTTGTCCATTAATTCAATAAGACAAGGAGCACTTTTTATTACTATTTGATTGTTTGTTGTTTTTTTTTTGGTATTCAATAAACCAGGAAGTATAAGCATGAAAAATTAGCTTTCTCATTGTTCTGGAGGTTGTCCAAGTTCTCTTAGAAGGTAGATTAATTTGTGAACAACCAGTATTTTGACAGGTTATTCACCTAACCTATCTTGACGTGAAACACACATACACATGCACACACACACACACACACACACAAACACACACACTTTTGAAGAGCAGGGATTTTTGGTGTCTTTTCTTATGAGGACACTAATCTTACTGGATCATGACATCACTTTATGCCATATTTAGCCTTATTTCTCCCTTTTAAGTCTTAATAGTATAAATTTCACATAAATATTTGGGGGTATTAGCCAAATATGAGGAAAGCCAAATATTTTCTCTCTTAATAAATATTCTGCATCACTATATAAATACAGAAAAATAATCACCATGTAAATATGGAAGATATCACTAATTCACTGGAGGTAACACAGGAAATAAAAGAATGACAGAAGGTGCAGAAGAGGAAACAAAACAATTACTTTTAAGATTCTGCTACTAAAAGTCTGTGAATCTTTGTTTGATTTCTTTTCTTTCTAAAATTAGTATTGTGTACCCTAAACAGTATTTTAAATGCATCTGTAATTTTCTATGAAATATGTGGTCTGGCAACAATTTGCCTCACTTGCTCTTGCTGTCAAAGGCATAATCCTACAACAACAATGTAAAAAGTTCATTTTCACTCTTTGTTAGGTTTTTGTTTATTGGGCATCTACATACTTAAGACTCTGTACTATTAGGGTAACAGATAAATATTAAAAAGCACAAACATGATTTCCATTGATATGTTTGTCTTCCCTTAACATGGGAAAGCATATTAAATCCATTTTCATGGGGGATTAGGAAACACTTAAGAGGAGTCACTGGAGCAGAAATATGAAAGAAAAGAGGCAAGAAGGCACAAAAATATAAAGGGAATGATTTTCCCTCAGGAAAATGACAAGCACATAGCCTTGACCTGGACACATGACTTCATGATCAGCTTGAAATAAGAAGAAGGAAAGGGGTTAAGAGTTGAGTAACTTTATCAGGACTTACTTTAATAACTGCTTTTCATATATATTATGGTTTTGTGTTATGTGTTTTTATGGAATTTCTGTTTGTGCAAATGTGTGTGTCTCTCCATCTATATGTGTTTCTTGAACTTTTTCTTTGACTTTTATTCTGTTTGTTTGTGTTGTTCTATTCTGGTTTATCTGTTTTATTTATCCTCCTCATTATTATTATATGCCTGCTTGTATCTTAATAAAAGATAGAAAAACGGTGTAGGTTTGGGTGGGTGGGGACACGGGAGCATATTAGGATAGTTGAGGGATGGAAAACTATAACCAGACTATATAGAATTAAATTTTTTAAATATAAGAATCCTAAAAATAAAAGAGTTTAGTTAGAAAGATATTGTGAGGTCTTGTATAGGATTGAAACTTATTCTAAGTATATAAGAACTATTTCAACATTTTGAGAAAGGTAGAAAGATCATATACTTTATGTTTTAATGATGTTTAGAATACACTATAAATGTTCACCTTTTTGCTCCTTAGGGATTTATCTTTGGGTTTCTATTTTTTACACTACAAAGTGATTTACTGTACAAATTACAGTAAATCAGACATTTTTACCTGAAATGCATTAAACTGTTTTAGTATGCATAGAGTACAGTATAATTCGATGTGTAATGTCTCATGTGAAATTGATTTTAAGTTATTCTCTGAGATATTTACATTTATGCTAATGAATGAGTTTCTTTTTTGAGCACCATCAGGAAGTTGAAAGAAATTGAAACAGATGCTTCTAAATTATAACACAATTTGAACTCTTAATCCTATTGATAAGTATTTGAAATTGGTTATGTAATATAGCAAGTGGTAAGGCCTGAAATGACGTGCTTAAAAGTACTTTTACATGAACCAACTGAGCAGCTTGTATTTATGTTTTTAGCATAATTTACATGTATATATGTACATATAGTCAAATTTTAAAATATATATCAACACTTTATTTATAATTTTAACATGTATATAAACAATAATTAAAATATAGGCTATGAATTTGAGGGAGAGAAAGGTGAGATAGCAAGGGGAAAGATTTGAATGAGAAAATGAAGACAGAAGCTGTTTTAATTTGTCAAAATAAAAAAGAGTTGCAACTTGTCTGAATTACTTTGATTTTAAATGCAGCATGAAAGTGGTCAGAAAAAAATGTTATGTATATAAATCTACATTTGGATTAGCAAGGCATTTAAAAATTGATTAAGATTAAGACACTATTATTCGCCCTTTTCGGCAAATAGGAAGGGTAGGGATATGGTTATAACCTCTGAGATGTGAGACAACTTGGCAAGGCAGCACCTTACTCAGTGCATGGACTGATTCTTCTTAAATAAATATCTTTGGTTTTCATTTTTATGTGTGCGCATGCTCCTCATGAATCCATGTGCATCACATGTTTTCTGGTGCCTATGGAGACTAGAAGAGAATATCGAGTGCTCCAGGCCTGGATTTATAGGGAGTTGTGAGCCACCTGGAGTAGGGACCAGGGTCTGGACTCTGTAAGAAGAAAAAGTTCTCTTAACTACTAAGCTACCTCTCTAGGCACTAGAGGAGTTGTTCCTTAGTAGAACAGAACCAAAAGTGAATGAGTGGATGGATAGAGAGGGTGGTATATCCACCACATTTGTTGTGTGTTATTTAGAATATAAAGAATCACTACCAGCATTATATTATTAGGACAACTTTTGTACTGGAAAATACTCCATGATGTCTTAATAGTTAATACACTGAAGTCGCCTACAACATCAAGAAAGTCATATTCAAATCCCATCTTTACCTATTATCATATTACCATTTCTGATATATTAATTACCCAACTCTCATCTTTCTTTTTGTTTATGGAATACTCTTCTGTCATATAATACATCCCAACCACAGGTTCCCATTCCTCTCCTCCTCCCAGTGTACCCCCTACCACCTCCCCTTTCTCTGAGATTCACTCTTCTTCTGTTTTCCTTCAGAAAAAAGCAGGTCTCCAAGAGATCACTACTTAACAGGATAAAAGAAAATACAAGACAAGCCCCAACCCCCAATATTGAGGATGGGTAAGACAACCCAACAGGAGAATAGAGTTTCAAGATTAGGCAAAAGAGGAAAGACACAAACACTATTAGGACCCCCACAAAGCACCAAACTAATAGCCATACCATATATGTAGAGGCCCTAGTGCAGACCCTTGCACTGTTGCTGTTCTGGTCTCTGAGAGCCCATATGAACCCTGCTTAGTTGATTCAGTGGGTCTCTATTTTGGTTTTCTGTTGCTATGAAGAGATGCTATAACCAATGCAACTCTTATAAAGAAAACATTTCATTGGGATGACTTGGTTACAGTTTCTGAGGTTTGGTTCATTATCATCATGACTGGGGTCAGGTGACATTCAGGCAAGCATGGTGCTGGAGTAGCTGAGAGTCCTATACATTACAGGTAATAGGAAGTTGACTGAGGCACTGGGTGGTATCCTGAGCACAGGAAACCTCAAAGCCAACCCCCACAGTGACATACTTCCTCCAGCAAGGTCATACCTATCCAGCAAAACCATACCTCCTAATAGTGCCACTCCCTATGAGATTATCTGGGCCAATTACATTCAAACTACCACAGTGGCCATGTTCTCTTGGTGTCCTTCATGCTCTGACTCCTACAGTCTTTCCCTCTCCTCCAAGGGGAGGGACCTAATGGAGACCTCCAATTTAGATTCTCTCTCTGTCTGCCTGTGGGTCTCTGCTTCTGCTCCCATCTAATGCCAGAGGAAGCCTCTCTGATGAAGACTGAACAAAGCACCCATCTATGAGGTAGCAGAACATCATTAGAAATCATTTCTTTCCTTTTTTTCTGGCTAGTTGGGCTTGGTTCCACTACCCTATGTCTCTGGACTAGCCATCCAGTCTCCAGTTTCTGGTCATCCATGTCAGGCATGGGCTCTCCCTGAAGGCATGAGTATCAAGTTAAACCAGAGATTGATTGACTACTCCTTCAAGTTCTGCATCACCATTGCCCCAGCACATCTTGCAAGCAGGACAGCTTGTAAGTCAAGGGGTCTGTGGCTGGATTTGTGTCCAGTTTTCTATTTCCTCAGCCTGCAGTACATCCCACAGCAAAGAGATTAAAACATAGGATGGAAGGCACGCTCGGCTTCTTAAAATGAATGAATATGCCTTGGTTCCATTGGGAATGTTAATGAAGTAAGACAGTCAGACTATTCCTTGTGATAGAATGGGAGCTTAATAAACATTTGCTTCCAAAGACGGTATGACTAGTATTAGCTGCATGGTGTAGAATTTGCTCCTACTTAGAGGCTGTCCATAGTAGCATTATTTTCCTTACAGTGAGCTTTTAAAACACAATTACAAATGATGTACTAAATAACTTCCTCTATCAGCTCAACACTCTCATGTAAAAGAGGCAATGAATGTTTATCACTTTGCTCAGTAACTGGACTGTAAGTGCTGCGGTTATTATAAGTGCATTTAGCTAAATTAAGGCCCTCATTACTTTAAGGCTACATGTTCATTTAAATACAGAAGACTATTGGAGCAGCCGCACTAAGGCGTCTACTAGCCAGGGAACAAGCGCATATCTCTACTAGCTCTAGACAGTTCTTGTCAAAGCACAGCTTGCTAAAAGCCCGAAAACCATTCAACCCAGTTCTCCTCTCAGTGTCCATATGGATGATGGTATTTTGCAATATTACCCACCTGACTGAGAAACAATGTCGTTTCCAGAAATTGGAAGAAGGCTGTGTTATCTGGCCAGCATTATTTGTGGCTCCCCTTCATCCATCAGTGAGCATAGCAATAGGGGAGTCTGCATACTGTGGCACCTGTGCGTCCAAAAGCTTTGAGTCCCCTTCAGCCAGAATTTGGAAGCCTGCTCAAGCTTTAAATGCCATATAGCAGCTGGGTAGGAGGAGGCGATAAGAGCCAAAGCAGAAAAATTCATCCCACTCTACCTGAAGATGGATTTCTAAACATATCGCTTGCCCTGAAAATGTTTTACCTGAAATGAATGCAGGCACTGCCTAGCATGAACGGGTACACAGCACAACTCATTCTTCTGTAAGAGAACAGAATTGAACGTGAGTATGCGGACAGTTAGGCATGCTCAAACATTTGGCAGTGATAGTTATAGTTGGTCCCTGTTAGAAGCTGGCACTTGGGAAGTTACTCAAATTTCAATGCATGTGTATGCAGGTGTGAGTATGTGCAGTCTGTGACCAGCTATAAGCTCCCTCAGTTGAAAATGTGGGTTTTGGGGTCAGAGTATCATTTTTTTTTCTGTTATTCCTAGTCAACTCTTTTCCCTTTTGTGGTGCTGAGGTATTTTGTCTCTTTATGGTAAAGTTTTTTACAAAGCACAGGTGGATAACTACGAGTAGGAAATGATGGCATTTAATTTGAATTAATAAAAATGTAAAACTGGAGGCACAAATATGTCAAAGTTGTCAAGTTAAGACTTAAGCACACACACATACAGAGAGAGAGAGAGAGAGCGAGAGAGAGAGAGAGAGAGAGAAAGAGAGAGAGAGCAGGAGGATGGGAGGGAGAGAGAGAGACAGAGTGAGGCTAACATTTACTAGAATTCATACCCTTCTGAAATATATCTGTATAATTACACATCCTTCTCTGTAGAAAACTGATTCCTCTAGTAATCCCCTCTGTGAAAATAAAGTGTGCCTCAATGACTTTGTGAGCTTGTTTTAAATTTAGAAATTCCTTCTGCTCTTCAAAATGTCTTTGTTAAAATAGTTGTAATTGTGGGGAGACTGGGTTAACTTGTGACTAGAACTTTTTAGAGTTCAGCTGTAAATGTTTGGCATCGTGTTTCCTGAGCAGTCTTTCTGCCTCGGAAAATGATTTATTAACCAGAGTTCCGCTGCCTTTTGCTTTTGTTGTGAATGACAAAAGGCATGTTTAAGCATGTTAAATTGGCTTAACACAGTGGACAGAAAAGATGGCTTGCCCTAGGAGAATCTGCTGCCAATGCATATTTCTTCTTTGTGTTGCATATAGGAATAGTTAATCTGACCTCAAAGAAAGGAAACATATGCTCCCCCAGATAAGGCTGTGGAGATGAATGAGTCTGTCTGCTACATGCCATTTGTTGGTCGGGGAGAAGGGGAAGAAAGGAGGCAGAAAATGAGACTCACAGAGAGCTTGCTTTCCAAGGAAAAAACTCAAGGAAAACAGAGGAATGGCACCTAACACCAACCGGACACACTAAGGGGTAGGCAGGGAATGTGAACTGAGCTCAGGTCGATGCTGCGGGCAGTCTCTCCTATTCATCCTTTAGCAAGTGATTGCAGGATGTAGAAAGTCAACATTTTGATCAAATAAATTAGACTGTCAAGAATAAGTAAATAAGTTCAATTTGTGGGCCACAGCCCATCAATTTTATAATTTCAGTAGGCACAAGTATCACATCGGTGCTATTTGTGCCTTGTTTGCTTGTACTGAATGTACTGAATTAAGACAGCAGAGCCCTAGGCTCTGTTCATGGTTTCCATACCTGGAAGAGGTGATTTCACCTAACTTAGCCTTGGGACAGTTCTGAATGAATTTGCTCACACCAGGTGACTGTTCTCAGCCACAACACCTTCTCCTTCTGTCTCTTCCCATCTCTCCTAGTCAGCTCCACTTCCTGAACTGTTTACATTGTTTTCTTAAGAAATAATGATATTATACAAACGTTTTTGAACTTCCACAAGTACTTGTCTATTTGGTTTTAAAACTGATCTTTTTGTTTTCAGTATGCTTTTTATACACATCCACTTTTTACCTCTGATCACTTTTTATTTAATTTCTCTTTGTTCTTCTTAAATGATGATTAGTGAGAAAGATGTTTTTAATCAGTCAAATACATTTAGAAAACGTGGCAGATTTCATCATCTTGAAACTTCATTGTAAAATTCCATTTTCCAAGTCTAATCATCAAATCTTCTTGATTATGCTTGTTTCTTCTTATAGAACTATTTTAAAATGAATCTTTATTTTCTTGCTTGAAACTTCATCTAAGGATCATGTATTCACAGGCATTTCTGATATCTATGTAATGAACCCATTTATTTATTCTATTTTTGTGTATATATGGTGTGTGTGTGTGTGTGTGCATGTGTTTGCTTGTGTGTGGACATATCTATATGTAAAAGTGTACATGTGTCTGTGTGTATATAAGCTATGGGTAGTTGTTTTTGATGTCTCACTTGGTTTGTTGAGGCAGGGTGTTCTGCTAAACCAGAAGCTCCCTGGCTCTAATTAGTCTAGATAGCTTGGCCCTTGGGATCTCATGTCTCTGCTATGGAAATGCTGGGATTAAAGGTTGTGGTCATACCTGCCTTGCTTTCACATGGGTACTGGGGAGACAAACTCTACTCTTTGTGTTTGCTCAATAAGCAATGAACCAAGGTGTCATAAATCAGAGTGCATGAACCCATTTCTGTTTCAAGGTTTAGCTACATTTTTATAGGTGTGTTTGTCTTATCAGGCCAGACTTGGAATTCAGCATTTTCAAACAAACATTTTCTCTTTAATGGATATGTCTATCAGTACACTACAATAAGATAGGCATAGCTGGGTGCTAAGGATGAAGTAGTCAACAGGACTATGTATCTATGGCGGGTATTTATAAAGAGAAGGTGAAGTGATAGCTACAAGACTGGAAAGGAAAACAGATCAAATTTGGCAACAAATGGAAGCTGTGGAATGGTTTTTGAAGAAAGCAGGGATCTGAATTGCATTTTTAACATCATTATGACTTCAGAGTGAGATGAACATAGGATCAGGGAAGAGTGAATGCCATGAAACAGGTGCCCATTAGTCACTACGTTGATTACTTTAGGGAACTTACCAGAATCTGGCCCATAGCATTCTTTGGTGTGAGCACTTTGTTCTTTTTATTAATATAAGAATATAAGATCCTTAGGGACAATAATTTTATCTTGAGTATCCCATGCTTGTCATCCTTAGCACATTTCTTTGTGTATTGTAGTTATCTTTTATTTGGGTACGGGGAGTTGAACTACAGACCTTATGCATACCAGGCAAATTATCCACTTCTGAGTTATAGCTCCAGCCCGTTTAAGTTTGAGTCAGGGTCTCCCTAAGTTGTTCAGTCTGGTACTGAACTTATAATTCTCTCCTGCCTGCCTCCTGATTACCTGAGAGTGTAGGCATGCCCCACAACATCTGGCTTGTTGTGCCTTCTTCATATTTCTTTACTAAGCAAATAAAAATAAACTTGTTAATATCAACAGAATTTTGTAATGCATATTTCCTCAAACTACAGTAGAGAACAAAATGTGAAAGCAAGCAAAGAGAACTAAGAGAAATAGAATTAATGATGGATGAAATACAATTATAAGGAAATAAAATGAAAGTCGATGATAAGAATTGCATACTTAGGAGTAGTCAGCTCATTGACAGTTTAATGCAAAGACTTTCAACTTACTGCACCCAGGTCCTCTGGTGGTGATAACATAACTCCTCATGTTTGATGAATACCCTGGGCAAAGCCAGAGCTAAGACTTTACATCTTGCAATGATCTTTTTACTTTTTAAAAAATTCTTCTATTTTTACTTTTTAAAATATGGGCTCAGCCTCTGGGTGAATACAAGTGCAGGAGAAATTGGTTTTGTGTATTGTACTTAAAGAAAACAAACAGGCTGCCTTAAAATGTCACCAGAGGTGTCTGAAAAGATGGCGAGTAAATTACACTCATGAAGGGGAGAGAAGTCAATCAGGCTGGATCGACGTGGAAAAACTACCCCATCAGGAATCACAAGTGGCCCTGGGAAAAATCTCTGGTATCCATTCTGCAGGCAAGAAATAGCTCTGTCATATTTTAAAGGAAACACATTGATCCTTTTCTTTTTCAACCTTGAAACACATAATAAAGTTCAACAGAAGAGAAGAGTGATCCGTGGTCATTAGTTTTCCTGAGATGGGGGTAGAAAGGCCTGGACCTAAATAGGCTGCTTGTCTTGGAAAACCTATGACTGCTTCAGATTCAAAGCAGGGTGAATAGACGGCCAACCTTGGCCAGCTTGAAGGAAGCACCACAGAGCTCCTGGGAGGCCAGGAAGCACAAACAGAAGGCTGAATAATGAGCAGGCTATTCAGTGCAAAAAACCTGTATGTATATTCAGTATGCTGCTGAAGCTAAAGGCTGAAACTGAATAGAAATAAAGAATGTTTAACTCAGTCACAGCAAAAAAAAAAAAAAAAAAAAAAAGCCAAACCAAACCAAACCAAACAAACAAACAAACTGGTATGGTCCAGCTCATTTCATGAAGTATCAGGAAAAAAAAAATAACAAAAAAAAAAACAAACCTTTAAATCTTAACTGGAAAGACTTTGCAGAGGAGAGTATATTAAATAAACACACAGAGCAATAGCCAACACTTAGTAACTTTGAAAGGACAGTTTCAACCAGGTGGGTTTTGTAGGAGAATTTTCTTCCATGGACCATGATGTGATTTTCAACTTGCATACAGTTGTATGGCTTGTTTTTTTTTTTTTGTTTGTTTTTTTGTTTTGTTTTGTTTTGTTTTGAAAGAACCAGGAAGTCTTGTTTTCACAATTAAATAAATTGCTTGAATATCAATAGAATTAATATTCACATTAACTTAATATTGATTCCCTTTACTTTGAAGGTTGAAAGTGATAACTTAAAATCAGAACATTTTGGGGGCTTTGAGAAAGAACAGAAAAGATAGTGAGTAGGGAAGGTATTCAGGAAACAGAATATCAGGAGCTGGAAGATGGCTCAGTCCATGAAGTGCTTGCCATGGAAGCCATGAATACCTGACATGGTTCACCAGCACCCGTGTAGAAAAGCCCGATGTGGTGGCATGTATCTGTCAACCCTGCACGGGGGGATGAAAATACCTAGATCCATGGAGAACAGCTGGCTCACCAGCCTAATGATACCCACAAACGTTGGGTTCAGTGAGAGAGGTCGTCTCAAGGCTAGTTTGCCAAAGAAACCAGTTGGTAATGGTGCATGCCTTTAATTCTAGTCCTAAAGAGCAATATAAAACGGAGGAGACAGTTCTCAGACACAGCCTCATTCTTAGATTCCTAAAGGCAGAATCGCCATTTTCAGACTGAGGTAGAGGTAAGAACCAGAGGCTGGCTGGTTTATTTTTCTGACCTTCAGGTTGAACCCCAATATCTGTCTCTGGGTTTTTATTAATTGTGCTACAATATAAAAATTGTAGAGTTAAACTTGTATCAGCCTCCGCCCTAAGGAGACTTCTTCCCATGGTGGCACTCGTTGGAAGACAGGAGAGACGGGACACTTCACATTCTCCAAACACAAGTTCTTGCATTGGTCACCTAAGAAGAGGATCATTTCTCCCCAGTAGTGTTTTAGGGTACAATGGAAAATAGTGGTTCTGCCATGCCTTGAGAAATTTGTTAGTTCTTCTTGAGCCAGCAATTTGAGCTTTCTTTAGATGTTACTAATAATTTAATTTTGGTTTGGCTCTCAAGGAGGTTAAAGGGGACCTTTAAATTTTTATTTTAAAAGCAGAAACATGAACGTTTTTATGTAGGAATGGTATAGAAAAATGCCACATTAAAAGAACTTTGTTTTTGCTCTAGATAATTCACCACACTTACTTGTTGAAAGATTACCTATAAGTCAGATACAATGGTTCTCCAAAAATAATATGAAAAATTTAACTCCTAAGTTGCCATTTGCAGCAGCATTTTGTTCTGTAGGCTTCCAGTTGGTGCATCTGGCTCCATGATAGAGCATGTTACAAGGAACAGCCATGATGCTTCACATGACATCATGGATGAGAAAAGGACCATAGCGTCCATGCATGATACAGGCTCTCAACTGAGGATGTCTCAGAAATCCTCCCTCCTAATATTAAGTGTTACAACGAAGGTGGATGCTCAGTTTACTAGACTCCTTGAACTTATTGTTTAAAATTTTATCTCAGAAAAGCCCAGGGCACACGGGAACAAACAGAGATTACAAAGTTGAGTCAAGATAACTGAGTTTGGTGCTAGCTTACAGAGATTTCTCCCTGTAACGGCTCAGTTTTTATTTCCAAAACCATTTGTTACACCTGTGAACTCAATTGAATGCTACTTTTAAAATGTATCCCAAGTAGATCTTCCAAGTGATGGGATGGTCTGTTTCGTTATTGTTTAGATAAGCACAAACTGAGTGCCATTCGGAAACTGTGGATTCAGAGCTTACAGTTTGCTCCAGCATTGTTGCCAGATGTTCCTGTGATCTCCATCCTGGCTATGCTTACATGACATCCCTAAGAGAAACTGAGTCTGAGAAAGACACCGTGATCTTAAGAGAAAGGGATTCAATTGGCAAGGTTTTGACCATACTATTTAAAATATTAGAATTTGAAGTTTTCTTTAGGAACCATCTACCTTCTAATGTTCACAGATCTGGATACATTTCCCACGATATGTTCTAGATGAATCAGTTCCTAATCAAGAAAATAAGAAATGTTGTTTTCTACATTTTCATCGGGACAGGTTCATTGTACTGGTCTGTGACATGGTCTCAGAAATAGTTTTACACTTTATCTAAAATATTTTAAAGCTAGTCTGATTGTTGTTTTACTACTCGCTAGAACTCTAGTGAGATGATGAATTGAAGGAATTTGGCTCTGAATTACATTTATTATTCAACTCTTTCATCTGGACAATGAATTAGCAGCTCTAATCTTCAATATTCTTGTCAATTATTCCTTAAGTGATAGATCCTAATATTTCTCATGAAAGGTTATAGGTGGGGTTAGGTGAGGGGCTGGTGGAGAAAGACAGAGGAGCCTCTGACACAATAGAACTGCAAGAATACTGTGTCTTCTGAGAAAAGCTTCATTTTCCAAAAGTATACCTGATGAAAATTTCACATTTCTGGGGCACAACCATAGTTCCTGTGGGTGTAGATGACAGTACTTAACGTGGGAGGTGAATTAAAAGCCATAGTGAAATTTAATGTCATCGGTGAGACTCAAAGTTAAATCTTTTGCCCTTAAATTTTGCCCTTTGTTGCTCATTGTTTGGTCATGTTCCATGAGATGTAGATTAGGTTGCAGAGTGATGCTAAGGACAAATAATTTGGAATTACACCAGTTAGGTTTGGCTTCTGAGGTACCACTTCTAAGGGCTCATGCTTCAGCAAGTAACTTCAAAATTTAAGTTGTGCGTTGTAATTATTGGAGTATTATTTCTCTTCGCCTTTGGAGATTTTGAGACAAGTAAAACTGTCAGCAATATTGTTAACGAAGGACTCAGCATATTATGCTTATATTTCAAAGTCTTTCAATACATCACAGTGAATGTTATTCATAGAAAAGCTGTAAGCCACGTTGATAATAGTTGTCTCAGATAATGCACCGTTTTGTGGATTTTGAGTACTTAATTAAACATTTGTATGCTTTTAGTGTTTAATAATTATGTGGTTAAAAAAGTAAACACATTCAGTGTTAAATAATTTTAATTCTTATAAAGGTTGAAAAATATGCCCTTAATACCAAATTCTGAGCAACCCATCGATCCAGCTGCTTTGCTGGAGTAGCATCCCCCACCCACCCTAGTGTAAATCTTCGGAGCACATACCTCTCCACAATTGTTAGTTTAGGTCTGTCTGGATATATTAAAATAGTGTGGATGGGCCCAATAGGAATTAGAATGTGTATCATCATTTTTAAGTATTGACTCCGACTTTCAGATAAAAAAATGAAGGAATATGCAAAGTCAGGTCATGAATTAAGCTTTAAATTTCTCGTTATAAGTAATCTCCTAGTGTGTTTGGGTATAAGTAAGTGTGAAGTATGGTGGCTAATCTTGGTTACTAACTTGAATCAAATTGGACTGAACTATAAAGAAAACTCTCTGACTATATTGTAAGACAATCTAACAAATTCCCATTTAATATGCCATTATATCCATCATGTTTTTACAGAAGAAAATTTAATAGATAATTTATAGAAAGTGAACTATTGGATCTGTATTTATTTATTTATTTAGAGACAGGGATTCTTTGTGTAGCTTTGGAACCTGTCCTGGC
This sequence comes from Alexandromys fortis, assembly GCF_014885135.2. Taxonomy (NCBI): domain Eukaryota; kingdom Metazoa; phylum Chordata; class Mammalia; order Rodentia; family Cricetidae; genus Alexandromys; species Alexandromys fortis. The sequence goes on along the minus strand of NW_026068078.1, from coordinate 1,598,719 downwards.
ACTAACTCTGTAGACCAGACTGGCCTTAAACCCAGAGATCTTCCTGCCTCTGCTTCCTGAGTGCTGGGATTAAAGGCATGTACCACCTCCACCCGACTGGCTCAGGATTTTAAGATTTATGATGAATGGCTTTTAGAAAGCAACCTCTGGACATATAATCAGAAATATAAATACATTTTAAAATGTTTCATGCAAATTTATTACTTTACATTTCTAAGATATGTAACCAAGGCCAACTCTGCCAAGGCTGTGCATTTTTGGAGACGATAGAAGGTGAGCTTATTACATATTTATTCAAATGTGAGGCAAAACTTAAAATCATTTTATTCATTTTTTTCAACCTTATTTTGTGTTTGTGCTATTCATGTTGATGTAGATGCTGTTTTTGTGTGCATGTGGAGGCCAGAGGGGAAACTCAAGGGTTGTTCCTCAGCTGCCATGCACACATGTTTTTGAGACAAGGCTTCATATTGACCTGGAATTCACATAGTAGGCTAAGCTGGATGGCCAGGGAATTTTGGGAATATACCTGTCTCCCCCAATCCCCAGCCCTGGGCTTTCAAGTGGTCCTCCATGTTCTGGCTTTTATAAGTGATTCTGGGCTCTAACTCACATCCTCATGCTTAAAATGCCAGCATCTTAAATGAATTAACCATGCCCATAGCTCCAAAATTTTATCGTTTAAATTAGTGTAGGTTCACAGTAAAACTAAGAAGAAAGTAGAGAGATTTTTTTTTTATTTGCTCGGCACCTGCACACATTCCTGATCTTCCCTCGCTCTCATCGCCGTGTAGCACAGTGATGACTTGGTACAGCGGTCTCTGGTTATGTTGACACATCATCACTAAGGCACACAGTGCCCATAGCTTCTACCAGGTTGGACACGTACATAATGGCACGCATCCATCATCATAGATTCAAACAGATTAGGTTTGTCATCTCATCCTCTCCACATCCTGGACGACCACTTCTCTCTTCATGGATTTCATAGCCTGTTTAAGCAAGAGCTCTATAGAATAATACAATATGTATTGCTTTCCACTCATTATACATTATATTATGTTTGTTTCTTGATAAAACAGTTTCTTATAATGGTGAATAACAGCTCACTGTCTGTCTGAGTATGTTGCTGTTCATTTATTCATTTACCTGCTAAAATCTATCAGGATGGCTTCTACATTTTACTGTTTTTCAGCACTGTTGGGGATGGAATTTCCCAGTATGTGATGCTGGTGATTTAACTCAGGGCCTGCTGCATGCTACCACTGGCCCATATCACCAGCTGGAAATGCGTTTTTAATTTAAAGTTCCACATGCTGATTCAGAGTGTGTTTGTAAGCAGTTGTCATCTATGCTATTCTTACATCCTGAAGTACTGCTTATGTATTTTTTCTTGTGTACTTTCAAGGCATGGGCCGATTTCATTGATGCCCTATTTTGATCCTGTGGCTTGCTTTTTGTTTCTCTAATGAATTCTGCTCTTGAAATCCTGGTCCTTTTTTGACAATATCATGGTAGGTCCCTTAGCCAATATTAGAACTCAATAGTAGAGTCTTCATGGCTAAGATTCATGCAGCATTAAGACTGGAGAGACAGTAAGACTATCTAAGCTGCCAAAAAGCCTTGAGTAGGTACAATTCAAAAAAATTTGATGTCTCTACTTGACATCAAATCTGCCAAAAATAGTATTTTCTTTCCAATAAACATATTGTTTATGAAATTTTCTTATAGTAACCTGAATGGACCAAGACAAGCACATAGAGATTTTCATAAAATTTTCATTTTAATATCCTTGGGAACTGAAGTTAAGTTTCATTTTCACTTCCAATTTTGGTAATTTGTATCTTCCTTTTTTACTTTGTTAGCCTGGTTAGAGGCTTATTGATTTTAATCATCCTTCAAAGAGCCAGATCTGGATTTGATTTTCTTTATTGATATTCTGCTTTAAATTTCATTGGAGCTGACCTGATTTTTATTATTTTTTGTTCTGTTTACATTTGATTTAATTTGCTTTTATTATTCTGGTTATCATGAGGTAGGGACTTTTAAAATTGTATTATTTTCTAATGTCTGCATTCGATGCTGCAATACCGCCCTGAGCACTCCTGTAGTATAAGTCTACAAATCTAGAGGCTTTGTGCTCTTGGCACTTATTTACAAATATTTCGTGAAATTTTTCTTACGATTTTTTTTCTTTCTTTGTTTGACCTATGGCATGAAACCCTTGATCATCCTGCGCCAGGCTCCAGAGCAGATGCCGCCACTCTTAGCTGTGCTTCTGTTTGGCTTCTCTGAGTATTTTCTTTTCCTCACAGTGTTGACTTGTCACTAAACACGGCTGTTTGGAAGCAATCACTATGTGAGTCCTGGTCTTTAAAATTCTTAAGTTGTGCTTTGTTTTCCTAGAATTTGATGGATAGAATGTGAGACCTGACCAGAGCTTTGGCAGGATGTGCGCCCCTGATCTTGGGTGAGGCTCATTAGGTGTCAGTTACCTGCAGCTGATGAGGGCTGACTCTCTGCACCTGTGTCTCACCACTTCCGCTGTAGGCTGTCTTCTTTTGATAGATGACAATTGACATCTCCAACTACACTAGTGGGCTGACCTATTTTTCTCTCAAATATCTACCATGCAAAACGAAACAAAACAATGGAAACTTAAGCTTGTATTAACTGAGACACAAACAAGATTACACAGTGATGTGGCCATGAGACAGTCTGAGACATGTATAACACGGAATGATGTGTAAGTTAGCTTAAGCACACCTTAGATCACAAGCGGGTTTCATTGTTCATGGTGCAAACTTTCACAGTTACCCAATCATTTTCTACTCTTTTTGAGACTTCTTCTGTCCAAAGAGATACCTCAGGAGAGAATCAAAGCAGGGTCAGCAGACCACAGTGAATCCTCTTAATATAGACATATTAATATTAATATAGATAACCTCAGTTAAATTTTTACCATAACATGAGCTGTCTAATATGATTTCAAAGTAGAAAATAGATTCATTTATTTTTCTTTCAAGGCTTATTAATTTTTATTTCATGTGTGTGAGCATTTTACCTGTATGTATGTATACTATGTGATGTACGTGTATACATGTATGTATGTTTGTGTACCTGTACTATGTGCATGCAGTGCATAAAGATGCCAGAAGAGAAAATTAAATCCACTGAGACTGAGTTGTGACCACCCTATGGGTGCTAGGAATTGAATTGATTTCCTCTGCAGGATTGGTAGTTGCTGTTGAGTTTTGCCTCCAATTTGATTTCTTATATTTGCTTATATGACTATATAAGCTGATATATATACTGATATGCTAGTCATTTCTACCTGAAACTTCTGTTTTGGTTTGAATTTGATTTTCTTTTCAAATTTCTGTAGTTTGAAATATATATGCTGCTGTATACCACTCATACCTTTATTCTATTTTATATTTTATGAGATTATTAGATTTGTCATTTACTCTGTGACATTAATTTGGGGAAATTCTGTTATGATTGTTAGAACTTGTTCTTTTGTCTTTCTAGAGAATTCTCAAGTTTCATTTTTTATATGTTAGTTGCTTCATATTCTCTATGATTTTTTTCAGTTGTTACTTTTTAGGTCTTGTGCCTTCTATTGAAATTTCCTCAAGCTCAGCATTCCTTTTCTAGCTGTGTCTTCTCTGCTATTGAACCTATCAAGGCATTCTCTACTTCCAATAGAGTGCTATTGATTTCCAATACTTCCTTTCTCATCCTCCTTGGAATTTCTGTCTCTCTGCTACCATTATCTGACTCTTCCTTTGTAGACTTTTCCTTAAACTTTAATATTTTTGAGGTAATGATTACAGTGTGAAAAATTATTGTTATAGTATTTTTATTTCATTTTATTTGAGGCAGGGTCTCACAGCATAGTTCAGGCTAGCCACAGACTCCAGACCTTCCTGCATACTCTCCCAAGAGCTGGGCTTATAGGTGGGTCAGACAACCTAGTGATCCTTTGTGAACATAATGTACTGAGTTAATGGAGCCGCTGTAGGCAGAGTTTTACTGCATGTGGAGAGAAGGCAAGCATTCCAAAGTCTCAGGATTGGTTCTTCATTTCTGATTAAGGCTGTGCACCAGAAGGATGTGAACTTCACAAGCACTCAGTGCGCTTGCCTGCCTTATTTGGGATGTGACGTTTGCTGGTTAGTTCAGTATTTCCTTTACTCACTCAGATAAAATATACCCAGGGCATGAGACTTTCTGCAAAACGTTTCTCTTGAGGGCAGACCTCGTTAAGGAAAACAGGATGTCCTGGCTTGTTTCAAAACGTTTCATACTTCATTCCTTGTTCGAAGAACAAGAGAGTCTTTCTCTGAAATGCACCATGAGACCCTGTGGAGTGTCAGAAATGGCGCCTTGTCTGGGTCTCCCTAGAGTGCCGAGCTCAAGGCTTCTGCCACACCAGACCTTCAGTGACTTTCCAGTTATTGCTTCAGATTTCCTAACTGGCGTCGCTGGTTCTCACTGAGGGTTCAGCTTTTGGGCTTCTGCTCTGTGGACTCTAAATGACTGGCACATTGTCTATGGAGTGAGAGACAGGAGTGGCTCCTTATGTCAGCAGCGCTCCTGAAGCTTGTCTAACCGTCCTGCACCGATGCCCAGACAAACACAAAAAGCGAGCAGGGCGTATTTGGTTCTCAGTTTATTTTTATTTTTTCTTGGGTAACAGCACCTTTATCCTCACTTGCTTGTGATTGTGCTTGTGTCTCTCACTCCGACTGAGTTCCTGAAAGGTCCGGGGCATCTTGTTGAGGACTGAGGGGCCATGGCATTGGGTCTGGAGCACCTGCAGTGCTGCATGAACACTGATTCACATTAGCTCTGGGTCACTTGGGCTTCCAGGAAGGCCTTTAACCCTTTATAGACAAGGTCTGAGGTAAAACCGCTTCCAGGATTGCCCTCTACTCAGTCCTGCATTTTCTCCCAAGCGGGGCCATATTTCCCCTCCTCAGCCTGTGTGCTTCTGTTTTCTGCCTGACTGAGCTCACCGCCTTCCTATGGCACCTCGGGGAATTGCCCTCTTATTACCACAATTACAATCTGTACACATTTCATTAAACTAATATCGCTCAGCACAGGCTTTCTCCACAGAGCTGCACAGCTGGAGGCCCATTTCTTTTCCTCAGCTTAAACACTTTGACAGGTTAAGAAAGCTATTATGGCTGAATAACAGGTGTTGGAAAACAATGTGCATTTGATGTTTAAATGAGAGTGCTTCTTTATTGGCTGCCTTTATTGCAGCCCAGGCTTTCCTTCTTTCACAATGGCTGCATGTTTATTGTCTTTACTGCTTTTTAAAGTCTATTCTGTTGTTTCAGAACAGATCCGAAGTGACTGTGTGTGGCTATTTGTTATTCTGCTGGCCTCTCTTTATTATTATTATTTGTGCTTTCTGCTTTCTTTTCCAGGTGAAAAAAATACCTGCAGAGGTGGCAGGGTTTTATTTGGTTCTTTTTCTAATAGGAGCACATCCACTTGGTGACACATTCTAAAAGAGAATCCAAGGCTCCGTTCCCATCACTTTGACTCTGTCTCTGCTGTCTTATTCACCCACCCATCTATCTAATCGTGGCTCTAAGAACTGGCACCCAAATGAGAAATGATTCAGTCCAAACAGAGGTATGTTTTGGTGTCATGCATCCTTGTCTGAATATTACTGACTCCTTCTTCGTTTAGTACCTCACTGTAAAGGACACACATCAGTGTGTGGTTTGGGATGTTTTTTCTTCTCTCTAGGCACTTTGCCTGTCCTTAAACCCATCAACCTGAGGCAATCCTCTTCCTCTATCTCTGTGCAGAATATCACGCTCAGCAGGATACAGTCTGTTTTATTATTTCAATAAAATGACTTTTGCTGAAGAGACAGTCGAGTGTTAAAATACCATTTTTTTCCAAAGGTAAGTGCTCACTGAGTGAGAACATATGATTATCAAAGCATAGAAATGGATGGGAATAAAAGAGGGCCTTGAAATACCCCGATACGTGCAGCTCTATCACGTGGGCTAGCACCTCTCACATCTTCGTCACTCAAAAAAATGCTTAACTCTACTGTAAGCACAACATATTTCTTAAAGCAAAACTTAGATTTCACATTTTCTTATGTTGTCTGATAACAAAAAGAGGAAAGGAAGTAAAGAAGGAAAAAAGCTGTTTCTGTCTACTTTGTTTGCTCAACGTTTGTGCTCTACTCAAAATTGTCATCATTAGAGTTATTTCTCACTCATAATCACACAGCCCGATGACATCATTCGTGTGAGGGGATGACAGTGATGCCTTATGCGACATTTCGCATTGCTGGCTAGGGTGGAGCAGCGACTCTTTCTCCACAGTCCTCGGTTTCCAGAGCATTTCTGAGCACAAACCAATGCTCGGTGAATGACTGTCAAAAGAATTGCCCTTGTTTCCTTTGGAGAAGGAGGCAGATTTGTGGGTGGAGATTTCAAATGGATGAAGGCCTCTTAAAATTTAAAACTCCATCAGCTGGAGCCACAGAGAAGAGTGAGGATAGTTGGGTTTGATTTGATTCCCCAAAAGGAATCTAATCTGGGATTCCCAAGAGTTGCCAAACTGCCATGATGGATAGAAAAGTGTCCTCTGTTAATTAACAAATAAAAAATTTGGGGAGAAAGCAATATACATTTTTCTCTCTTGTCAAGTTAGGTCAAGTTGTACATGGGGCTTACAAAATGTAGTAGGCTTTTCTAGATTTAAAAAAAAAAAAACAACTCATAAATTGCTCAAAGATTGTCCCCAGAGCTAGCCCTTCTCATACTCAGCATACGGTTGTGACACAGATGTATATTTTTAATAAAAACACCCCAATCCGCACTTTCTTAAACTCCTTGTAGTTTACAAAGTGCCTTCTCATTTGAACCATTCTGAGTTCATCCCAGTAGACTCCTGAGTCACCCCTTCTTGGGAACAGGAAGGCCTGTGCTATTTTCAAGATTTCCCTAGGACAGTATATGTCTTAGTCCCCATGGTGTGGAGCACAATTATCTCTTAAAAATGTTAGCAGCCTTGCATTTATGAAGCACATTTCTCCTGAGCATTTTAATAGACAACCTAATATAAAACAAGGCTATTACTCTCTGCGCTTATGCAACAGAGGGGCCAAAGCATAGATATTACACAGAGATTTTTCTCATGGCTGTTAAAATCATGAGTGGAAAAGCAATAAAAACATTAACCCTGAAGTTTTAGTTAGCTGGTTACTTCTAACATACCAAGCATAGAAAAATATATTATGCATACATATTTATAGCTTTTAGGAAAACTTTTGTGAAAACATCTCAGAATGGATCTTAATTCCTAGCTTCAAAATTAGAAAATTAATCTTAAATGAAAAGAAATCGGGGGCTGGAGAGATGGCTCAGAGGTTAAGAGCATTGCCTGCTCTTCCAAAGGTCCTGAGTTCAATTCCCGGCAACCACATGGTGGCTCACAACCATCTGTAATGGGGTCTGGTGTCCTCTTCTGGCCTGCAGGTATACACATAGACAGAATATTGTATACATAATAAATAAATATTAAAAAAAGAAAAGAAATCAAAAACATATTTTAAATGTGAGCCAGTAGTTAACTAAATGTATCGATACCTATTGGCATGCAGTAGCAATGGTGATCTACTAAAATAGGGTTTACTAATTATCTACTGTCTTTGTATAAGCCCAAAGATGCAGATATGTAAGGATTTAGAAGGGATTTTATTTGCATAGCTTTCAGGATGAGGGGGTTTTGATTTATGTTTCAATTATGCTAATCAAATGCCTTAATGAGAGATGGGCACCATTCATTTACCAAGGTTTTTAACCTTGGAACATTCTGAAATTTTGTATCCTTGGCTCTTCTGTGAAGGAATATGACAAAGTTAAACCAAGGAAAGTTAAATTCAGTGTTGCCTCTGTGCATCTGTCTATTTTGAATATCATTGCAAGGTATGATGTGTTTGGGCAGGTTCTCTGATTCCGCCTATTGAGTGTAATAGAATCAGTTGCGTGTAACAGTCTGCCAATCGCTTCGTGTTTCTCCTGTCTTCTCCGTGTCCTAGAAATCCATCTTGTTGAAAGCATTTGCGTTATTGAAAGCAGCGAAGCCTGGTAGCGCTGGCCTTTACCATTACCTTTGCCTCATTTCCATCCTAGCCCAGTCCTCCCCCCAGGTCCCTGCTCCCCTCGGAAGCCTCCATCACTCCAGTGCATCTCATCAGGCACCATCCCAGTCACACAGAAGGAGCACGCTGTGTGAAAATGAGTTGCATACAAAACACTGGTTCTGGGGAGGTTGGAACTTGCTGGGCCTGCTCTTCAGCCAGCAGCAGCTGGATGACCCAGATCCTGGGACGGGCTGTTTCTGCTCTGTGCTTTGCCACTTCCAGAATGACCATGGTTGCATTTCCACCAGGATGGGAAAACACAGCGTGCGTTCTGTGGGTGGTGTAATTTCCTCTGCTGGAAGAATGAGGGCACAATGGGAAATTTAAAACCCCAAAGAGCAAGAGGGTGAGTGTAACAAAGCAGAAAATATGGGCCTGGCGTTCCATTATGCTAGCAAGTATTGCTTCCTGTGAGTGCGGGAGCAGCAAGGAAATTATGTACTCACCTGACTGGTTATAGGCAACAGGCGCGGCTTAATGCAGTCATCTAATACAGTAGGAAAACTGCAGGGTTTATTTAGGCCAAGAGTTCAATCAAAGCAAAAAACCAAACATCAGAAATTAAAATAAATAATCATTACATTGCCTGGCCATTTATTTAATAAGTGATTGCTTATAACCCAGTAATTGCTTGATCACATTAAAAGAGAAACAGCCCCTAGTCATAGAGTAAGTTTCTGATTTACTTTGAAAAATTATCTTTGCTAATAATCAATATTCTTAAAATGATGATTTATCTAAACCAGTGGTTCTTAAACTAAAGCATCTGCTGAAATCATCTGGAACCTGCTGAAGCTCTAGACTCTCCAAACTCATGCCAGTGAACTGGGCACCTGCTCTGTTAGGCCTCTAGGTGGTCCTGACTACTGATCCCTACTTTGAGGATGACCCAAACTTATCTGTGCTTATCTGTTTACAAACTTGGCTTCATTTTTAAGTAACCAGACTGAGGGATTGGGAGTCACCTCTGACTCTTGCTTTGGTATCGCATCTCTAACCCAGGCTTCTTGATCTCCTTATTTTCATTATTTTAATGTAGAATAACAAGCCCATACTTGCATATATGTATAGGATACACATGCAGTTAAAATCTATATATCAAATTTTCCATTGTTAAATCAGGCTAATTGGCATGACTAGCATCTCTAATTTTTGGTGGGAAATGAAATTTACTATCTTTATTACTATTTTTGAAATACTTGAAATTCTGGACCTTCTGGCAAACATTTTCCTCTCTGTTCCCTTCCCAGAATCTGGTACTGCCAGTCTACTCTCCTGGCTGTTTTAAGCCTAAAGAGTCCTATGTTGATCTCCTATTTCTGATCACAAATCCTTTGCTTTTGTATTACATGTCCCATAGAGGTGAGGCTCATCCTATGTTAATTCTACTTTTGATTGGATGAACTGAAAATATCTTATTATATGGTTTCCCACAAAAAAAAAGTTAATTTACATTCTCACCCACAATGCACAGAGCGTCCCATCTTCCTACCCTTTCTCCCCCCCCCCTTTTTAAGGGTGTCCTTTTGTATCATACTCATTCTGAAAGTTGTGAAGTCTTCACTCATTATGGTTGGAATTTGCATTTACCTGATAATTAATAGTTACATATTTTCTAGATAGCTGTTTACTGTCTTTTTTTTTTTTTGAAAAATGCCTATTAACATTCTTTGTATGTATTTAATTGGGATGGTTGCATGTTACTGTGCTCCTTGTATAGTTTAGATATTCTTCCACATGAAATATGTGTACTCTTTAGCTATTTATCCCAGTCTGTAGCTTGTCAGCTCTTCGAGGTAATGATTTCCTTTTCCATGCAGAATCTTACTCTGGTTTCATATGACTCTATTTATCTCTATTTGCTCTTGTTGCTTATGGATTTGCAGTCAAATCCAAAATTCATTGAATAAATCTATGCTGTGTACTTCTCAACCTTTTTTTCTAGTAGATTTATACATTCATATCTTCATGGATACCATCAATTCATTTAGAGTTTTCTGTAGATAATGTGAGATGAGTCCAATATCTTTTGCATGTGTATATTTAGTTTAACCAAAATCTATTATTGAATATACTGTGGTTTTAGTTTGTACTCCTAAAACTTTTGTTGAAAATGAACAGGGAATAAATTCATGACTTTTTTTTTTCTAAATTCTGTATAGAGTTTATTCCGTGGTACAATCTATCCATTGTCTCCCATTAGTGTGCTTTTTTAATTACTATAGCTTTTTGATATAATTTGTCAGGTGATATGGTGCTTCTAATTTTATTCTTCTAGATGGAAGAGTACCTTACCTACTGGGGATTACTTTTGTAATTTAATATGAATTTCATGATATTTTTGGCCTTGAAATAATCTATATTGGACTTCATCTGCACTAACCTGTGTTGGATTAGAAACTTTAATATTATTAATTCCTCCAAAACATAAGGAGAATATCTTTCTACTTGTTTGCATTTATTCTATTTATTTTGCTAATGTGGTATGGCTTCCAGTGTTCAGAAATTTATTTTACCTCCTTTGTTGCATTTTTCCTAAGGGATTTTAATTGTTGTAAATGAGATTATTGTCTTGGTTATTTTACATTGTTTTTTTGCGATGCAAAACTGCTACCAACTTTTATGTGTCAACTCTATATTTTACCATGTATATTCAGGTCTTGGTTTTAGTAATTTTAGGTATTTTTAAAAATCTAAATCATGTCAATTCACATATTCATTTCCTATTGGATTTATTATATGATTTTTACCTTAATTAATCTGGAAAGGAATTATAGTACTATATTAAATAGAAATTTTGGGAATAGCCATCCTTCTCTTGTCTCTACTCGTAAAGCAAATTTTTCAACTTTCTATTATTATTATTATTATTTCTATTAGTTGTGGCTCTGTCACATGTGCCCTTCCTCACGTTGAAGCACATTCTTTCTGTGTTTTATTGATAGCTTTATCATGTAAATATGGAGAATTTTGTCAAATCATTTTCTACAGTTAATGGTGACAATCAAGTTTTCCCCTTTATTCTGTTAATGTAACATGCAACGTATTTTATTTGTGTGCACTGATTCATTCTTACATCCCTTACTTCGCTTATCGTAGGGAATCATCCTTTGAAGGTGCTGTTGAATTTGGTTTCAGGTATTTTCAGAGGACTGAGTTCTCTTTGATACGGAAGAAACCTGACCACTTTATACAGTTTTCCCGTGAGTCCCATACTGTCACCATCAAGGATATCATCCTGGAACACCTTCCTTCGTTCCACACTGTCATCGAGTGCCCCATGTCATCACTCCACACCTGCCAGGAACATGAGTGATTATGTTAACATCAAAGTAAGATCATGGTCTTCTTATTTAAAGAGACCTACACAATTTGCTATATAGCTATTTAATTTTTGTTAATTTAGCACTGATCACTGTGTTGAGTTTTGAATCTCAGATCCTTGCATAGAATATTATCAGGAAGAAAGTAGTTAAACTGCCGTGGATGTTCATGGCATGGAATGTAGGCAAGGCAAGAAAAACAGATATGGTGGCGGAGTAGTTACTAAAGTACAATTTCTTCATATTATTTGACTTTTCTACTGCGGGAGGATTTTCACATAGTGACAGTCTGATTTACAGGAGTCTTTTCCCAGGCATAAATTGTTATCTCCACTGAATCTCTTTAGAGAGGCTAATGCTATAGTGTAGAATTCACACTGGTGATATTTTTTGACCAAGGCAGGCAAGGGCTAAAGACTGGCTAGAGTGCATATCACGTGTACAGTCATTTGAACCGAGATCTTCAGAACAAATGCTCATTATCTGGCAAGAATTTAAGTACTGATCCTTTAAAGAAACTCTAAACTCTATCAGAAAACCATTGCAAATAAAATAAACACCACACACCAAAATTCCTAAGAACTTCAGTATGTATATCTCCACAAACTTCCGTACTGCTAGAATAGCCATTCTGAGCTTCCCAGTAAATGTTCCACTTTTCCAATTGAATATATGTTTTATGTATATCAAGACTTCAGATAGGAAAGAAACTTTGTGTGGAAAACTAATATCACAGAAACTAACCCTAAGTACTGACAGATGGGCTTTATGGCAAAGGGCATGATCTACACATTAAAACGTTATCCCACAAAATGTGATAAAATATTTACCAGCTACACTGCAGACAAAGGACTAACACTGTGAAATTAATAAGAATTATGGAAATTAAATACCAAATAAGTAATTCTGTCAGTCAGCTAGTGGGCAAATGATCTTCATATTCAGTTTTCATAAAAGAAACACAAATGGCCAGTAATGATCTTTAGATTTCTTCAATATCCTTAGCTACAGGTAATGCCATTTAAAACTACTTTGAGATAGTAGCTCATTCAGCATGACTGTTAACAATCTGACATCATGCATTGAAGAGGATGTAGAAAAAAAGGGAACCCCAATTCACTGGTGGTGGAGATGCAAACTAATACAGCCATTGTTGAAATTAGTTGGAAGATTACTCAAATATTTAAAAATAAAAATACTATTATGATAATTCTTTCACGCTGAAGCATACACCCCTAAAACTATGTAATCAAGCAGATATTTTCACCCCTGTGTTTTTTGGTGCTTTACTGACTATATCAAAGAATTGGATTTAACCTATTTTATATCAACAGATGAATCAATAATGAAAATTTCATATTATTGATCCCTGAGGAAACTGAAGTTTTAAAATCTGCATAAAATGGATGGACTTAGAGCTTATAATATTAAATGAGGCCAAATAACCTCATAGAAAAGCAAATTTACTTGTGAGTACATTATAAAAGGTAGAAAGGAGTGTGATAAGGGTTGTTAGGGGAAGGAAAGGACTGAACACAGGTGATGGACATGAGTAATAAAATAAGATATAAAGCTAATTGTTTTTCTAGTTTTAACATTGTCAAGTACATTTCATTTTGGGTGGTGAACAAGTGCAGAATTGGCTTTAATAAGGGTTATTTTCTTGGTATTCTTTTCCAGTAAACCTACATAGTCTCAGCTCATGAAATGTGAGTGTCTGTATATATTTCCATTAAACAAAACAATATATATGAATGAATTAAACTGTGGGAAAACATCCTTAAATGCTGTCACCTGAAAGAGAGCAAGGCAGAAATGAATGAACAAGCAAAACACTGTCTTTTTTTTTGCAGAATATTTGCTAATAAAAATTTAATGCTATTGTGCATTGATGTTTAGTAAAAAATAGTTTCTTATCAAAATAAGAACTTTCTTATTCCCCCATTGAGCGTTAAATATGTAAATGTTTTCCAGAATTTATAAAAAACATGAAAAGCAATTACAAGGTAAGCCATGTTCCCTCTCCTATTCAGACTGCAATTATTCAACTCCTTACACATATCAGAGAATAAAGTACTGCTTGTGATAGTAGTTAATTACTTGAGATAATAAGTTTTAGGAAGCCTAACAAGACTTGTAGTTCAAAAATTGGTTTACCTTTTAAAATAAAACTGAGCAAAGTCGGCCATGAATTTCCTGTTTTCACAGATAGCAGTGCTAGAACAAGATAAGTAGGCACAGGAGTTAAGTCTAAGTAATTGTTTGTCAAACTGATAAGATTGCTTTCTGCTGTGCATTTTTAGTGTAACACACTAGTGATTTTCCGTTTTCAGAGATGGTATGGAACCATGTTCACTCTTCTATCTGCCACCATCCCACACCTGAGGTGGGAACTATCACCCTCCAGTTAAAATTGGGATTTTAAGAATGTTGTGGCAGCTGAAATGCGGTGGATGAAGCACAGGTGAATTTTAAGTCCAAGTCAGACAAATGATACCCCCACTACCTCTTATTCCCCCTTGCTCCCTCCCTTCATCTCTCTTCTTATACAATCAACCCACTAGTTTTATGCTTCATTTAGGTGTCTTCACTAATATCCATAGCTAAGGTTTCTAGTGATTAGCACCATTTATTTCCAATCATATATGCTATCAACTCTTCATAGTATTGAAGGTTCAGGCTCTTAGCTATTCTGATTGTTTCTCAATAGAAAAGATCCATGTTATTCCTACAGAATCATAAAGAAATTGCATATTCTAGAGAAAATTAAGCGCAGTCCGGGTTGTTAAGATTCAATCTGGTTTGTTTTATAACATTAATCAACTGAAAGTAATTTGATACCCAGAACCAAGATCATAAACTCATTACTTTGTATATTATATTATCAATTCCTTTATTGGCCTTTCCTACTTCTGTTGACATCCACAAAGAATGCATCAAGAGTCTCTAAAGAAATGCCTTCTGTCTTTCAGCTTATGCTAGACAAGATATAAACATTGTTGTGTTTTATGAGATAAGAGAGCTGACACTGAAACATATTTTAAGAATACACATCTAGAAGGGGGCTTACACAGTGAAAAAAAAAACACCAAGAACAGATCATCAAAGAGTATAAATACCACAACTCTCATGGCCTACAAAGAGTGGTGCAAATCCACACACAGCATTCCATTTTAGAGAGATTACCATATCACCAGACGTTATGTTCCTCTATGTTCCCAGAGGATTCATTGTTTATCAAAGCAATCAGTTAAGGGGACCATATCATTAAAAAGCTCAGTTCTGCTTTTACTTTTACTTGGGACTAGGTTTACGGTATACTCTTCCATTGTAGAACTGTATTCTCTGGGAGCAAAGGTACATTATAGAACTTACAAAAATAAAGAGATCTGTGGAGGATTAACTTAGAGAATCCAGCTGTTTCCAACTGTAATCAGATGTAGGGTCATTGGTGGAGAGGAAAGGGAGGGTTTCGGACACAGTGGATAGCAAAGATAGTTAATAGAACCTGTAGTTCCCCTAGGAGCAAGATAGATGATAGCCAAGAGTGAGAATTAATATGAATAAACAAAAACAGTAAGGGAGGTTGTTGCAATAAAATTGCATTATGCAATGAAGTTTCAGAACGTGAAAGTGCATCTTTTTTACATCAAACAGCACCAGGTCCAGCAGCTTCTTGGAAGACCTTGAAGGGCTATCATGAGAGACTTGTCTCTTGATCATGTTTAAGGGATCAACAGGTAGATTAAACCTTAAAGTCATGGCAATCAACCCTCAAGATTCCTCAAATACCTAAAGTGTTGAATCTCCACTAGGTAGATGTATGGGCCCAGGAATAAAACAGATGTTCCCTCCACTTTGTAAATAAAATTTTCTTATTCTATCAACTTTTTAGAGTAATATTTCTGATTTTCAAAGTGATATCATTTCCACCAAGGCCCACAACTTTGCTATGTGTGTGTGTGTGTGTGTGTGTGTGTGAACTTGATGCAAGTTAGAGTTATTTGGTAAGAGGAACTCTTAATTGCTGATTGGTATGGGAAACCCAGCTCACTGTCAGCAGTACCCTTCTGTGCTGGTGGTCCTAGATGGGGTAGGAAAGTAAACTGAGTAAGCCATTGGAGCAAGCCAGTTAGTTGTATTATTTTATGGCCTCCTCTAGATCAGCTCCTGTCCATCTTTCCTTGATTTTCTGCCTTGATTTTCCGAGATGATGGACAATGGGCTATACAACTAAATTACTCCATCAAGTTGTTTTGGTCAAGGTGTTTTGTCACAGCATTTAAAACTTTCACAAGGATAACACACACTGAAATCTCCACTGCATAAGTCATGAGAATTGGGGTCTTCTTATGCCAAAGGCCAGGGGAGAAGTCATCATCCAGACAGGTGCAGCTGACTCTGTTAATCGGACTGGTTTTTCCCCACAAAAAGTTTGAAAGGAAATTATCACCTATGATTTTGTTTGGTACCTATTGTTATGCCTTTGCCCAGATTTTACAGGGGTTGGAATCTCACAGACATAATTAATGACCTGAGAAGTTGTGCTCGGACTGCATATGGGTCTTATTACTGGGTATGTGGTATATTCCACCTCAAGGGCTAGTCGAGGAAAGGAAGCTGTGCAGCATGATGTGGTAGGTGGGTCCCAAGCATCATTTATACTTCCTGAAACGAGTGGGGTTACAGGGTGGCCCACCCCTCCTCATCCTCTACATTCTCTTAAGACAAATGGGAAGTACAAATTTTGAAAGATCTGTCCTAAAACATTAGAAAGCAAAAACAAACAAACAAACAAAAACCCAAACTAAACCAAACCAAAACAAAACCCTGGATTTCGGATACAAAGAATGTGCTCAAGGAAATGGTATCGTGTTGGCTATATATTTTCAGGACCCAAAGAGTCAATCTTCCAGCAACCAGTCAGATGTCAGGTCTAAGAAAATTGCCCTCCATTCCGACAGGGAATTTTCTCTCAATTGTACAAAGCCGCAAAGACTTGATGCTGTTGCTGCAGGTCTGAAGGTTCATCTTAGTTTCTGAGTTTCAGCTAGGGTCAAGCCAGGCTTTATTGTCAAAAGCTTGTAGCTTCTATTCCATCTTGGTTCCCCCCTTTTTTTTATTGCCACAGATGCCAGTCCCCAAGTGCATCCCTAGCACTTCTGAATACTAATGTCCTAATCCCCATCTCTTCTTCACAGTTTTCTTCCTGAGTAAGAAGTTTTCAGATTATCTATATTCTCAAAATGTCTCACGCATACAGGTTAAATATTTCCACCAATCTCCTGATTCATAACCTACCCAGACCATCTGCTCCCAAATAACCATCACCTGATCCTCCAAGAACTGACACCGAGACTTAATATGAATTATAAATGTTTGGTCAATAGCTCAGGCTATTACTGACTAGCACTTACATTTTAACTTTGCCCACATTCCTTATGCTCTGCCATCTTTATAGCATGGAATGTTTATCTTCTGCTCTCACTGTGTCTGACTAGTGACTCCTTTAACCATGCACTTCCCCATTCCATCACTACAAGTTTCCCTTTCCTGCTTAACTTTATCCTATTCAGCTATTGGCCAGTCAGCTTGTTTATTAAACCAGTCATAGCAACATACATTCACACAGCACACAGAAGAACTTTTCCACTGTGGGATTCCCCTCTATATACTCTGAGTATGTTTTATTACCATTGATTAATAAAGAAGCTGCTTTGGTCTATGGCAGGGCAGAGTATAGTTAGGTGGGAAATCCCAACAGAGATATATAGAGAGAGTAGGCAGGGTCAGAGAGATGCCATGTAGCTGCTAAAGGAAAAAGATGCCAGAACTTTACCTGGTAAACCACAGCCTCATGATGATACATAGATTAATAGAAATGGGTTAATTTAAGATATGAGAACTGTATAGGAATATGCCTAACCCAAGTAGTGTTGTAAATAATATGGTTTATTTGTGATGATTCAGGTCTGGGTGACTAATGTGCAGTCACTGTCTACGTTTCACAGCGAACATTTTTATTTATTTTTAAAAACTTCTCTAGATTTATAATTTGTATTAAGTATTTCATATGTTATATTTTAATCATGTCTGAAATCACTTCTTTTTCTCCAATTATTCCCCATGCCCCAAACCACTATTTCCTCTTAATCGGATGGTACCCCCATACTGGGCTCTGCCTGCCTCTATCAATCACTAATTATGAAAATGCCCTAGAGTCAGATCTTATGGAAGCGTTTTCTCAATTGAGGTTTTCTCCTTTCAGATAACTCCTGCTTATGCCAAATTGATAAAAAAAAAGCTATCCATAATCTTGTCCTTGATGTCTTTCAAATTATTGGCCCCCTTTTCATTATTTTTGTTTACATACGTACATTTATATGCATATACATATATGTTTTCTTAATAATAAGTATAACCAGCTCAATTAATATAATGTTGTAACATTGTGTGATTATGTATATTTTCAGAATTGACCATTTGGTATTGGATAACTAATAGGTGTGCTATATAATACTCATAAAATTATTATATTTTATAATTTTTATAATTATATTATATTATATAAATACTTTTTGCTGAGGAAGAGTATTTCTCCCAGTTTCAGCATTCCTTAGTTCTTATTGTTCTTTGTGTAAGACAGAGGCCTTGTAGGCTTTCCCACACCTGCTTAGGTATGTATTGTGTCTTTTTTGTTCAGCTTATGTTGAAGAGTTACTTTCATTTTATGAGCAAAATCCCTACCACAGTACAGCACTCTTGATTATTTTGATTATTATTTGCTGCTTAACCTTTCTTGAGTTCTACAGGTACCAATGCAATTTGGGACATATGTCTTGCACATTGTCCAAATCCATGTGCTCTTTGACTAATGACTTGATGAAAACTCTAGTTTTTTTTCTTCCTTGTTACAGAAATAAGGTAGATGGACTGAGCAAGGTGTTTGTTAACTTTGTCAGTTCAGTTCTGGATGGCACTGATTTATAATGAGCTTGTGTTTTGCTGCTACTATATTAGATGACTAAGGGTACCAAATAATTTCCTAAAATTCTAGGATTTAAAAGTCTAGCGTCAAGGTTTAGGCTTGTTAGCTTCTTTTGAGGCCTCTCTCCTTGGCTTGCACAGCTAACTTTGTCCTGTAGTCTGTGGTTCTCCTTGTTCCTCAGGATCACTGGTGTGTTTGTATATGGAGTGAAATGAGCAGAAGCATGGAACAGGATTTGGATGGCTATGGGTATGATGGAGATAGCCCCCCAGGGATGTCTTCAGTGAATGAGCTCAACTTTAATCCAGAGTATAGGAAATATATAGGATTGAGAAGTCTGGGAACAATCCCTGATTTTCCTTAAGTGGCATTCCCCTGCCATAAGGCTTAGTATATGCCAGCAGTGTTCTATAGCAAAGCTCCTAGTATAAGTCTTAGTTACTGTCTGTGCAGCAGTGGAGGCTTCTAGGGGGAAATTGAGCCAAGGGTCATGCTAGAGATAAATCAGGCTTCCAGGCTTAAAGACAACTTTTAGATAAGGTCAGTCCTCTGGGCCTAGAGACATTCTTCAGATAAGGGCAGGTAAGGAGCAGGAAGGCCTTGGTGGGTGAGGTGAGGGAATTCTCCCTGTTGCTGAGCTTAGAGAAAGCTGCCAGGCTATGGTAGACTGCAACACCTAATTAGCAGAACTTCTCAACAGTAATCTTTCTTCTGTGCTCTGAATGTGTGTGTAAATATGTATATAGGTCTCCTTTCCTTAAAAGGAATTTCAGCTTAGATAAATAATTTTGTTTCCTTTTAACTTCCTCTAAACTCCTTCAAGACATACTCACATTCTGAGGCACTGGTGTGAGTGTTGTGAATGTCTCAGTATATAATAGTTTTCTCTTTCATATTTATCAAGCTCAGCCACAGCCCTCCCTTATTCTGACTGCCCCAAGTTTTCTCTTCTCCTTTCTACTCTACAATAGCACCCTGATTTGCTTTCATCAACACATCTTTGGAAGGGACACGATTCAGCCTGTGACATCACATGTGCACTGCCCTACTGTGCTACCTAGCAGTTCTTAGAAGCCAGCTATTCCAGAGATCATCTGATCTCCACAAAGCAGTTCATCACTGCTGGAAAACAACGGAAGCAACTTCCTTGTTAGTTTTAGCCCAATGTGTTTTTTGCAAATGATATATTTAATTTTATAGCCTCAATTATATCTGTCAAAAACAAATTCTTAATTCAAAATCATAATTCCTCGTCCCTCTTGGATCCTCAGTACAGTTCAATCCCTTCAATTTCTACACATATCCATACAATTCATAAAATGTCTCAAGGTCAGCGACAGTCTATATTTGTACTTTTGAACTCATCTGTTTAAAATATTTTCTACTTCAAGATGTCCTCATTCATGATTGAAACACACTCTAAGATTTTTCAGTGGGAATGAATAGCTTGGGTAAATTATCAGACTAAATATAACATATTATTAACCACATAATGAGGATTGGAGAAAGCATGGGAATTTGGAATATTTGGAAATATTGGTTTGAAATATTGTGTATCTATACATTGCAAGTTTATCAAATTGGTGGCTGCATTTCAATACATATGTGTATGCAGATACAGAGCCACGCGGAAGGTTATAGCAGTATTTAGCCACAATAAGACCTAGAAAGACTGTTCTTTTGTTACATAGTTAAGAGAAGTACCAGAAGTTGTGCTGTTTTATCACAGCTCTGAGGCTGACTATTCTTAATGGTAAAGTTTAGATGATAGATTTGTCAGGAAATTAAGATACCCAGGAGTGGCTATCAAGGGCCATCTGAAGGAGCCCCATTATTGACACCGGAGAAGTGAAAGCTTGCAATGCTATATAATTTAATTGGACTCTTATGACAGGCTGACCATTTGCCAATGGCTATGCTAAGGGAACATAATATGATGGGCTGTAAATTCCCTGTATATCTCCCAGGTTGCTCCGAGCAGTTGTGACAGTTTTTAATTTGTTTAAAATATCCTTTGTCCTGGGATTTTATTTTTAAAATTTAATTGAAAAAAAAATAGAGGAGGTCTGCCCAGGCAGTGTCTGAAGAGGACACTGGGAATTCAACTTCATATGAGAGCTGGAAGTGGCTTTTCATGCTTTCTCATTTGGGTTTTTAATCCTTGCCACATGAAGAGATTCTTTTAAAATTTCTGTCTAAAAATATATGGTGTTAGGAGTGAAAATTGAGCATGGTATATAATGAAATAAACCAGTGTATTTACCATCAATAACACTTCAAATCTGGAAAGTAGTTGGCTCATACTGCCACCAAGTAACTTGCAGCATAATGCCCACAAACTATATTCAAGTGCTCTGTCTCCTGAGAGAGCCAGAGCTGTTCCTGCAACTAGCATGAACCAGAATGCCCTCTTAAAGAAGCTGTACAGTTTTTGCTACTGTTGAGTCAGAAAGCATTCTCCTAAAGGAATCATTCCTTTGTTTTTTCTAGCAAACAGAAAATCTGAAAAAAAATATGGTTACTAAAAAATCATGCTTAACTGTGTTCTTTTGTGTCAAGAATTCCTTCCCAAAGTCTCTCAGGTCTTATGTGGATGTAGTTGCTCATGTTGGTGTGCCATTTTGTAGACAGAGGCTGCCTATTTGCTTTAGTGCATCCCAGACCCGAATAATAACACAGAAATGTTTGGCCAGTAGCTTAGGCATATTTCTATCTAACTCTTACATATTAAATTAATCCATTAATATTAATCTGTGAATCACCATGAGGATGTGGCCAACCAGTAGGGTTCTGGCTGGTGTCTGGTGTTTTTCTTCTTCAGCAGCTACATGGCATCTCTTTTACTCCTCCTACACTCTCTCTCTCTGTCTCTATTCTGATTTCCTAACTGGCTTTACTCTGCTAAGCCATTGATTGCAACAATTTCTTTATTAACAAATGGTAATAAAACATAGTCACAGCATACAGAGGGGAATCCCACAACAAAAAGTATATAATATAATATATATGCCCTTGACTGTCAAGTTGATATTCATTCAGAGATAAAGAAGATAATCCCTCACCCTTAGGGAATACACAATATTGCAGTATATCTGTATATAAGAAAATGTGCTGCTTACTGTAATATAGTTAAGTATGAAGCTTGAAACAATGTGCTGCCTACTGTTAAGCAGGATTTAGGAAATGCTTCAATGGAAAACGTGAATTCTGATTAGGACTTAAACTGAGGAGCACAATTTATAAGTTGCATGGTGTGAAATAAAATGATATTCTAGGCAAGGGAAACAGTTTGTGAAAATGCAGAGAAATTGTCATTATAAATTTAGAGGGATTCAAATTTGGGAACTTGGAAAATCATAAAAGGGTTGCGTTGAGAAGGAGTAGGGGATTGGATCACCATGGAGTCAGAGCTCATTCTTTTGAGTACAGACAGCCTCTGAGGCTTGCACTCCAGCTTGGGAGGAGCTGACATGTTTGCATGTCAGGAAGAGGATTCTGCAGGCAGTGAATAAAGCACACGAAATATGCTCCAGAGGAGAGATATAATCCGCAGCTAGGTCGCCCTTCCAAGAATCCAAATAGAAGACAGAGGAGGTTGAACTAACTTGCTGCCATATGTATGGAGAGGAAAATATGCTTATGATGATCATTTAAGAAATAAAAATTCCAGGACTTGGTCATTAGTTATAATGGTAATGGCAATAACCACAAGAATGTGTACAGTTTATTGAAGAACAGACATTAATGGCTTGCTGCATAATCACCTGTAACATAAAAAAAACTGAATTTTTAACCCCCTCAGATTATCCAATTCCCTAATGTGTCCTCGCTTGACAGTCAGCTTCACTTTTAATCTAAAAGTTGTGGGCAAGTGTCATCATATATTTTCTTCTGAAAAGTCCTTTCCTTCCATCTTCGTCCAATTCAGCATCAAATAATGTGCTCATCACTCACCACCTCCACGGCAAGAGCCATTGTCAAAGTTGATGTCCTCTCTGCAGGGGTGCTTATGGCTGCAAGAGAACTGCCTGCCCTTTCTTGCCTTGGATTTTGCTATTTGACAGTGTTTGGAGAGATGATGTCCAGGACCCACAGGAGGGAGTAGATTCCCATCTCACACCTTATATGGAGCTTTTTTATGAGGCCATCAGAGCTAGAGCTAACCATTGCTTACTCCGTTTTCTGGCTCTTCACGGTTCTTCCTGTCTGTTTCTGCTCTTCTTCAAATGCACAGAGACACTGTGCATTTAGTTAGGTAATCAAGAGCTGTGCATGTTTTCTCTCCTCACTTGGAATTCTCTTCCCAGGATTTCTTTTCATAATCAGCTTCCAAGGACTAAATGCCAACTTGAAAAGAAAGTTTTCTAGAACATTCCATCTAACACAGCATTATGGTTCCTTCTCCATTACCTCCACCTTCCTCATCATTCTATCCTTGTTCATTGCAAATATTTCCACCTAAAATACATGCTATTTATTTGTTAACCTTTTTCTTAGTATTATAGTTGGCTTGTTCCTTGTTATATTCCAGTGTCCGAGAACACTTATCCCATATGTATGGACATAGAATACTTACAGAGTGGATGCAGAAATGAATAGATAGAACTTTTATGTAGGGGAAGAACTGAGGTACAAAGAAACAAGTAATGCTCCTCAATTTTCAGCTGTTAGATGTCACAATCTAGGTTTAAAACTAGAACTATCACTATTAAACTCACATGTTTAACCTCTATAGTAGCTTGATGTATCTGGTAACTTGTAGTAGAAATTCCAGTCCATAAAAGAAATAATTGGGGTATTAATTAGAACTTTCATACCAGCTGTGATTTCATAGGAAAATTATATTCTGTGTGGTAAAACAGGATAGAAGTTGAAGACAGGGTCAATAATGACCTAGAGTAAAAATGTTGCTTATATATTAATCAGAAACGCACATATTCATACACATATGTCATTAATTCTTACATTAAAATTATGATATAAAATGCAATGCTATAATATTTTGCTTATCCCATCACTTATAAAGCATTATTACAAGGATAGTTATTTTTCACATTAAAGGGGACATGCTCACATCTAGGTATATAAAGACTGAACCAGAGTGGATTGTTTACTGTGCAGTCCTTTGTGCAGGTGTGATAGATGGAGAAAGCCGCTGCCTTTGGCTCTTGCAGGCACAGTGACTCTCCTGAGAAGCCACTTCCATACTGTAGGAAGGTTGGGTCTGGATATGCTAACTAGGCGATGTAATTGATCTTCTGTCTCACATTTGCATAATTGCAACCCTCATATCAGCTTCTGCTAACCATGAGAGCGACGCTGAAGTTCAGAAACAAGCTAGCCAGCCTCACTTCCTTTTTTTCCACTGCTAAAATTATTGTAAATTGTTGTGGCTAGATAATGTAAGCAAGAGGAGAAAGAGCCTCTCCTGTGCAGAAAAGACATGAAAAGCAGAGTGTTGTCTCTAGAACCGCTCAATGTTTATTCAAATCAGAGGTTTGTAAAGGACGCATTTCATGTGGAATAAAGGGAGAAGTTTAAAAGCTCAGCCATGGCAATTACAGGGAACATGTTTTCTGTCTCTTCCCCTAGCAACACATGCATCTTCCCCTCGATGGCTGCCAGCCTCCTTGTCAGACCAATTACTTTAAAACAATTGTCTTATTTGGAATAGATGCCACAGCCCAAGTGATTTTGTCTTGTCAGTGACATATTCAATTAAAACAGCTTTGAATAGGCGTTCTGGAGAGCCTACTGTGCCTTGTCCAACCTTATCAGTCAACAAAGAACAACCTCAGAGACTCTGGACCGCTGGTTCCACAGTCAGGTGGCTGGAACATGTTGCACCTTCCCAGGGTTCCTCCGAGTCTCTCGTCCCTGTACCTTTTACAGCCAATGACAGGCGCCATCTCAGCAGTGTCTGGGCCCACAATGCCAAGAAAGCTTATGGCAGTAAATAAGATGGCAGCTGTGACAGTCCTGACAGCTGGCTGGAGCTCAGGGTGGCAGGCTGAACCGGACTGTGAGCAGTTGGAGTGGCAGTGAGGTATGACCACCATTACTTGTTGGCAGATGACAGTTTCCACGCTGCTAGCTACGCCACGATGGGACCAATGTGCTCGCATCATCACTTAGTCAGACGGAACTTTAAACAAACTCCGGATGCCTAGCAGTTCCACCCCTCCCGAATGCAAGGAAAGCCAAACAGGCTTATTAAAACAAAAATCCCCCAACTTTGTAAAATTGGAGACAAATTTTATTGACTAAAAATAGGTAGGAGAGAATTGGCTCTTTCCGTGTAAGAGCAAGAATCAATGAGAATAAAACTGTTTTAAAAGAAAGTTCTCATGTGTTTGCCACCATTTTAAAAAAGAGACTGTTGATTCGTTTCCATAAATTAGAATATTTCTTTATGTTGAAACTATATATTTTAATATCTGGATTTTCTTTTCTTTTATTTTCACAGGCAAATAATCACACCTTCACCTTTTAATTATATCTCATATATTATGAACAATAGATGCTAAAAGTCTTTCTTACCATAGGAGATGTTTGAAATGTGCATTACTAAAACAAATAAAATGGAAAGAAGCCAGAATATTAAATAGAGCATATCAGTTTGAGTCCAAAGCCAGCTTGAAACAGATTTCTCTGGTCTAGTCAAGGCGTTGCAGAATAAAAGACTTGCCACATGGCTCTAGGGTCAGCCAGTGTGGGCATGCAGACTCCACGTCTGGAAATCTGTCCCATATTTGAAGCTGACATTCGTCACGGAGAATGGAACAGTAGGTTGAGCTGCAACTGAATTTCATCACAAAGACAACTCATCAAAGTGACGTCAGTTCACATTGATGGTGGTACTTTCACACTCAATTCTTTAAGAGGTTTGGGGTCAGCTTATCTAAAACGAATTCTTTTTATGTCCAATACCCTGAGATGTCCATTAGCCTAATAAAAAGTCATATTGCTAATAATATTTATCATAGATATATCAATTCTTATTACTATGATGGTCTTCTTAGAATGTTTTTAGTGTAAGTTGTTTCAGTACTTAAAATCCGCTCTACAACTGCTAAGACAGTGAAATCATAGTTGGGTGGGAACGTCTTGGACAAACGTAGGTGAAGCAGACACTATGAAAGTTTACCAAAATTCCTTAACACTATCTTAGCACAGATGAAAAGCATAGTCAGTAAATGAGAATTTTAGAAGAATATGTCATTAAGCAAATTGATAAATATGCCAATTGATTTTTAAGTAAATTAACCTTATGCAATTTGATAGCTTCTTCCTAAAAAGTGACCTCCTATTCTAAAATACTTGGATTTCTGAGATGCATAGCAAAACCCTTGCCTAAGGTAGTATTTGCTGAGATTTAGTTTTCTTTGATACTGTTACCAAATGAGGCCAATTTTTCCATTCTTAAGCATTGGTAATGCAAATGAATTAGCGTGCATGTTTGGCCAGGCTTATACCTCTGTACATCACAGCTCTTTATTCAATACTTACTGAATATCTACTATATGCTACAGGATGTAATTCTCATATCCACCCTGCAGGTCACTTGTAATGCAACTGGACACAGATCTTAGAAGTGGAGCAGGAAAAAATAAATAAATAATTGTCTAATTAAGTGGTAGAAGTAGATTTTGAATTCAGGTCATCTGCTTTGGTGCCCTTAGAAGATCGACTCTGTTGATAAATCATTAGCTCTGCCACTCTAGGGAATTTTTTAAGCTGATCAAGACTCAAAGGCAGATTGTGATAGCGTAGATTGTATACCCATATAGTAAAAGTAAAAATCTAAAAGATATGACTTTTTCACTGAGAGTATCAATGGAGAGGGGTCAGAAGTCACTGCTTAGGATTGTGTCCCACTTTCTTTAAGAACGTGTTGGTTATTCATTGAGATAATAGAAACCACTGTGGAAAAAAATGAAGTGATTGGCAAAAATCCCAGATGCAGCCTGTTAACAGAGCAGCAGTAAGATATGCCTATAATATTTATGTTTCTTAGTTTGCTTTCTCTTGCTGTGATACAGACCATGACTAAAAGAAATTTGGGAAGGAAAGGGATGATTTCACTTACACTTCCTGTCACAGTCCATTATTGAGTAAAGGTGAGACAGAAAATCAAGCAGGGACCTAGAAGCAGGAACTGAAACAGCCCCCTGAGAAATACCGCTTACTGGGCTGTTTTAAATGGCTTGCTCCACCTGTCCTATATACAGTGTAAGGCCACCTGTCAAGGGGTGACATGGCCCACATAGGTCTGAGTCTCCCACATCAATCATTACTTTAGAAAATGACACACAGACTTTCCTATAGGCCAATCCTACAGAGATATTTTCCTACTTGTGTTTCCCTCTTTCCAGATAACCCTGTTTGTTTCAAGCGGACAAAAACCTAACCAGTATACCACATTTCTATCTTCACTGTCTACTTGTTATGGACTAGAAAGTTCCATTTCTTTACCTCTGCATTTATGCTTCTGTGATACAGGAGGATAGGATGTTGGACAGGTGTCATTTCAAGGACATCTCATCTGCTCTTCTGAGGGATGTGCCCTTAGCAAGAGCTAGTGCAAGTGTTCCTTTGATGGCCATCAGAAAAACTACTGCATGATCTTGCAGGTGGACAAATATTTTCTGAAAATAAAGTCTATTTATTATAATACTGTTACCAGCAGTATTTTTTGGTGTCTACTTTAAACAAGTGTTTTATTATTAAAAAACAATTCATCTTAATATGTACTTCTCACATGAATTTTTAGTAAAGCAGAAAGATTACTATTTGGAAAGAGAGGCCACACTAATTTAAGAAGAAAAAATCAAAGTTCAGACAGTAATTGCTTACAATTATAATTGCTTATAGGATTGCTTGATGATCTGAGAAATGTATAACATGAAAAAAAAAGAGATAATAAAAGACATTTGGGGTTAGTAAAGACATATTTGCAAAATTGAAACCTTCCAGCAGTGCATTTGACCTCTGGGAAGTCTTGTCATGGGAGCAAAATGTCTTCTTGAGCTCAGCTGGTGATCAGCGTATGCCCTGAAGCATGATTATAATCTCAGTACTGAGAGGTCCTAATGAAATGGGGTTGGTGGTCTCGGCCTATATATTTTGTGATGCACTGGTGCATGCCTTGGAGTGTATCTTCATGGACTGTCTGGTGAATAGCACGGTATATTTCTGAGATTATGATGTGATGCATAGTCCCCACACCATAATTCCCATTTTTCCTCATATGATGGACCTCTCAGAATTCAGCCCAGAAGGGAGAAAATGACTTCTTAATGATAGTCTACATTATTGATGGGCCAATAGCATGGCAAAGAGATAACCCTAGGTGTCTTGTTTGCCACTTGATTAAGCAGAGTGAGTACATTCCCTGGGGAAAATATTCTCTGCAGAAATCCAGTTATCCACTTTGTCTAACAAATAACAACATTGCAAAATTTGAGCCACACCCTGCCTTATTTCCTCAAGCCTTTTGTAGACTTGAACTCTTAAAAAGCTAAAATAATGGCAAAATAAAATTGAGGAGTATACATACCCTCCACTTGGGTCAGCAGAATACTATTAAGCATATAGGTCAAGGGGATGACAGAGTTCTATCACAAGCCTGTCACGAGGAGCTAGCCGCTTTTCTCAATGATCTCTCCTGGATTGAAGGTAAGAATTTGATATATATCTGGGAGGGATGGCACACTGCTATTTCTAGTACACTGCATTGAAATGAAATATTTAGAAGTGCATCAATCTCTTGGGAGCATTAAAGATTCAAAGCCATAGAATTTGAGGAATTGTCTATTGAAGTTCTATCATTTGCATGTCACTCATTGTCACTCATTCACATACACAAGGAAAGTCAAATTGTAGCTGTCCAGTCTTTCCCACTAACCTTGGAGTCTGTCCCGCAATGCCTGAGGGCTTATTCTCTCCTAGTAGGATGAAGTTTAATTTCTCTTAAGTCCATGGTGTGATGACAGAAACCAATTTAGGATGTCCTTTTGTTATATTACTTGGGATGCAAATGACGGGCATACTTCTGCCATGAGTTTTTTAGTTTTATTTATTTATTTTACAACTTTGTATGTCTTGCTTCTTTGAACATGAGGGCCAGGCTGATAAATAGCTTACACTTTCTGCATTTAGCTTTTCTAAATGGAATCCAAGGCTTTCTGTTGTGTTGGTTTGAAACAACCAGAGATATATGAACCACGTTTCTTCTTTCTAGCATTCAACCAGGAGTATGGGGAAGACTCCAAACTTTTTATTTTATAGAATGCAGTTAGTGGGTAATGTGAAGAACATTTTTTTAGTTGTTCAGAGGAACTGTGAGACAGGGGTATATATAATTAAGGAACATAGAATAAGCTTGCAACGTTTTATTCTTTCTCTTTGAATATCATTGATGCCCACACACTGTATCTAATAAAAAATCAAATTATAAAGTGATCCCAATGTTAGTGATTCCCTAGACAATTTCCATTACTTATCCATATTCTGATGGCATCCGCACATACCATTGCTGTTTGCTTTTTACTCTTAACACAATTCAGTAATGTTGGATTTTAAAAAATGGCTGGTGGCTTCAGCAATTCTCCTGCTTACTGCAAAAATCTCAGACATGACTAAAGTAGAAAAGGGAGATGAATTATTTAGATTGCAGAAGAGAAGGCTAAGTGGGTTTGAGGATCATGAAGGAAATTTAATAATAGTCTTCGTGTAAGGACCAGATATAGTACAGAGATTGATTGCTAGATATTCTACATTTACTGAGATCATGGCAAGGGGAAATAAAATGGGAAGGACCTAGAGTAGCAATGAAGAAACATTTCCTGATGTCAAAGATTGTTGATTATGAATGACTTCAGTTCATCATTCAATATTTATTGCATTTCTAGTATATAAGACTGTACTTGCTTGGGATTGAAAGGCTTACTGCAGGGCTTTGTAAAAGTATATTTACATTTGTCTGAAATGATTAAGTTGGTCATGTTTGGAGACAGAGAAGGAGATTAGAAGCTTTGTGATCTTATGATTCCTTTAAAGACACAGAAGAAAAGTGTGATGTTCAGTACATGTTTATACTAAAGTAACGTGAACCTTTTCACACGCATCTTCAGAAGCATGGGAAATAAACTAAACCTTGCTATAATCATCACCAAAGATACAGTCTGCAGGTGTCAACAAGGCAGTCTGGTTGCAAATTACTGTGTGCCTTTTAATGACAGGGAGTTACAAGTTTGAGACAGCAGGCATATTTGCAGAGAATTTTGTACCACTTAGAGACAAAAGGATTGTTTTAGGTACAGACAATACTGGAGAAGTTCAAGATTAAAGTTAAAATACAATGACCAAGGGAAACAGTGCTTTTGGTCTCAGGTTGATACGTGAATTGAAACGGGTTGGATTGAGGAGTTGAGTGTTACTAATGAGTAGAGGCCCAAGCTGATTCTGGGCAGCAGAACCTTGTTAGTACAGATGTAGCTGCACAGTCACAATGATGTTCTGTTCCAAAAATCCTTTAATGCAACTCAGAGAAACAACAAATAAACAACATCTGTTTTCCAATAGAGTCTCTTAAGTGTTTTCCATCAGGATAACACAGTGGTTCCCTGGGCCCAACAGCTTCTACAGGACTCCTTTCTCATTGGACTAATGTATCACTGGGAGCCACTCTGAAGCAATGTTGTTAAAGTAATTTTAGATGTTGTGCTTTGGGAGCCAGATCAGAGAAAGGGCTGAAGCCCTGTGAGACTGGAATTCATCAGATGCCCTTTTCATAACTACAATTATCAAACTTTACTAAGTGTGGAGAATGTTTGTGTTTCTAGAGGGCCTTTAACACTCCCATGGGGCTTCTGTAGTTGCTGGTGTCTTCCACAACTCTAGGGGATAGCCCTTAAATACAAAGTATAAAGTATCTTCACCACCCTGTTTATCTTCCAGAGAGCACTTTGGAATTGATTGATGCAAATACTTTATTAAGTAGTTTGGCCTAGAATGAACTATTCCATCTGTCTCTATTCAGGCCGCAAGCAATACATCCGTATCTCTCTATATTTGGGTGAATTTTAACTTGCTTAGACACCATAGAGTTTATCTACATACTGGAGTTAATTTAATCAATTGCTTGTTTGACATTTCTATATTCAATAATCTTCTTGCAAGGGGATACTTCTTATACTTAGCCAATTCACAATTTCTTCTTTGTGCCAAGCCACTATTCACCTTCCAAACTATGTCATTCTTTTGTTATATTCCCTATCATGAAATTCACAGCATTGACTTATTCTTCTTAACAGAAACATTTCTGGCATATTATCTTTACTAACAATTATGGTTTGGTTTTTTTTTGGCTGAAATAGGAATAGATAATAGTCTTATTAAATTAATTGTGGAAAGAATCAAACATTATTTTAGTGAAAATTTTCCAGTATTTATTTTAAAATTGGCCAAACCTTGGCACTAAAGTTATGAACACTAATTTATTCTTTTAATTTGCCACACTATAAGTTGTGAAATGTCAATTCAAAATTAAAATGTGTAACATGCAATGGCTGTCACTTTATTTTTTTTCTGTGTATGATTAGGTACTTAAAGTAAGAGAATATTAACAAAGACTATCTGTGTGTATTTTTCTCTTGTCATTTCTTAAAATTTTCATCTAGACATCTTATTTTTATTAGCTTTGTGGTTAGACTTTAGTGCATGTGTTAAAGTGAAAATTTAAGTTACTTGAGGAATATTCTGGCATTTTACAAAAATTTACAATCTTTTACTTAATAAAAAGCTAGATTATACAATAGTATTGGGATCCCAGGCTTGAGCAAATTGCCTCTGGGATATATTCTTGCTAAACTGAGATTTCCACTCTACAGAGAGTGTGCCTCATTCCTGAGGTGAAAACCTGATCACATTTACATGACATGAGCATCTCTTGCTGCCTTTGGGTCAACACTTGGTACCAGTTGTACACATCCCACCTCATCCTAAAGTACAGAAAGTATTTCTTTTTTCACTCAACAGATAAAACAGTATTTTTGAAAATGCATGCATAATCAATTTGATTAAGTAAATTATGTATAATCTGTGCAGTACATAAAATTAACATTGTACCAGTTCTACCGAAATTTATGAATTCTTGAGCATGAGGCTAAATGACCAAGTCAGTTCTTCATTGATTTCTTGTCAATCATTAAATTCATATTTTATTGCTCCATTTTACTCCATTGTTCAAAATTGCCCATTTCAGGCATAATTTATGAATCCTGCTTGCTGGTTCTAAATGGATACAATATCATTTTACAGATATATTTCATACTAGATAGAAAGCTTAATATAGCTTTTTAACATTTGATTACTTCATAATGTCATAGTTTTGGATTAATGGTATATTGTGTCCTATTTCACCAAGTTCGAATGAGAACCTAATAAAATTATGGTTGCTAAAAGTTATAATTTTAGTATCTAAAATAACTAAGATAACATATATCTAAAAGTCACACTTTCCAGTAGTTGATCTCTCTATAAGCATTCCATATTAAAGTGATGTCACTGTCAAAGTGTGTGATTTAGTAGAAAATGACATGACCCACAGGCAGATATAATAAGAAATTGATTTTTCTGGAATCTTTCTGTCTTCGTTGCATTGCA
This sequence comes from Alexandromys fortis, assembly GCF_014885135.2. Classification (NCBI taxonomy): domain Eukaryota; kingdom Metazoa; phylum Chordata; class Mammalia; order Rodentia; family Cricetidae; genus Alexandromys; species Alexandromys fortis. The sequence goes on along the minus strand of NW_026068078.1, from coordinate 1,566,552 downwards.
AATAGGTGTATAACTACCTAATTGCATCTTTTAATTTCTCATGAACTTTTTACACTTATAACCAAGAGATTTTGACAGAAAAACTGTATGAAACCACTGTTTCTTTCCAATTTGAGTCAATTCATTTGCTATGACATAATATAAATATGAAGCTGAGACAATTTCTGGAAGATACCTTCTTCAAATGCATAATCAATAGATACTGTGTTCAGAAAGAAAAAGTTATAACAGTGGTCAGGCTAAATATATGAGGTGATTATTAAAACCAACATGAAAAGCACTCAGCAAAGACAGAAGAGTGTGGAAAATATTAAGATGGTGTCTGCCTTCATAACCAAGTAAGTTTCATGAGTCAAGAGAGTCAAGGAGGTCTTGACACTGGTAGAGCAAAAAGGTGTAATTAATTTGCATACGTACATGTATTTTGATGTGATACCACATCATAACCAGAAACATGAAGTTAGCAAATTATATTCAGACACTTATGCAACAAAGAAGTGTATGATGGGTAATCACATGGTCAGGCATTTCAGAGCAGATTGACCTAGAATCGACAGAGAGGAGGTGGAATTCAGGTGTGCTGTGTGACATCCGCTCAGATATCCATTAAAGAGAACACGCTGACGCTTGTGAGGAAACTGCCATTGCCAAGCAAAAGTATTATCGATGAAATTACAGTAAAATTGGTTTTTAGTCATTTATTTCTGTTTTCCCATTGACTTTGACTTCTTCAGAAACATTTAAGTTTTATATGACTAATAGACAGATTTTTCATACTAAACTGGATTTCACACTAATAGATGTGCACAAATTGTGCCAAGTGTTGATACAGAAGGAAATGTAACATTCTGTTGAAAGGTATAATCAAGTCGCGCTGCGTGTCCTGTACTTGACTGGAGAGTTGTGCATTTATGCTTTCATGTTCCTGTCATGGATCCATAGATGTTTTCTCTCTTTCCTCCTTCAGAGTCCAGCCTAGGCCAACATTGTGTCCTACACATCCTTTGACAGCTAACTACACTGACGTTACATTTTTCCTCTAAGTACTTGATCACCTTCTAATTATTTTATACTTAGAATTTTTGTTGTTCCCAATGCTAGGGATATTCTGTTTTGGGGAAGGTATGGTGAAATAGTGTATCAGTCCAATGCCTTGGTAACCATTACATAGCAGAGACAGGACTTGTGAGGAATGTTCTTAAGCATGCAACTCCTTGTTTAGTTCTTTGTCTTGCAATTCCAGTATGGATTAGTGATATCATTCCATAGAAGGATTCTTCAGATACTTCCTTCACCTTCTATATCCTGGATCTATTTAATTTCTCCGTACTTCATTTCTCCCCATTATACTTGAACTAATTTGTTAAATTACCTAATATGTCTAACCAGCATTATTATAATTGGCAATACCAACTTCCAATTATATGTGTAGTCCATAAAGCATGCATTGAGAAAGTGATTTTTGCCAACATTATTTTCTGTAACTTTTACAATGCTGCATCTGGAAAAGCATTACAATGCTTATTTTTACAAACAAAATGCAAAAGATAGAAAGGCTAACAATACAGTTAGCAAAAGTAGTATCCAGGTTATAAAACTTTAATGATTTACTGTGATGTGTCCCATAATTACTTTCTTTATCTGTTTTCCTTGTGTTTTATAATAGACCCTTCATATTATTACAAGAATATTTGTAAGGCCGATTACTTGACTTGCAATTTAAATCCTTTCAATGCAGCCTATTTCTGTCATCAATATGGCCTTCTGAATAACGGCTATGTTCTGTAGTGTGTCAGAGTAAGCTCTCGATGGATCTGTGGACCTCATCTCTCCCTTGACCCCACTAAACAACTCCAGCCTTAAACTACTCCATTCCTTTATGGTGGAGTCATTCCGCTAACCTTTACGCTGTTACAGCTCCCTAGAAAATCCTCCCTCACTGCCTACAAAATATGTCATAAGTTCATCTTCTCTGCTGAATTACTCTGTTGGTTTGTATGATTCTTTCAGGACAGAGCTCCCACATATCTCTCTGAACCCAAAGCTAAGCACAGTGGCGATCACATGAGAAGTTCAATGATGAGCTGTTATCCTAATGTATGGATATGATGAGTTATTTTCCTTTGTTTTGAAAGTATGAAGTCTGAAAAATTTAATACCTAGTTCTATTTTGAATTTTTTTTTTTTTTTTTTTTTTGAGACAGGGTTTCTCTGTGGTTTTGGAGCCTGTCCTGGAACTAGCTCTTGTAGACCAGGCTGGTCTCGAACTCACAGAGATCCGCCTGCCTCTGCCTCCCGAGTGCTGGGATTAAAGGCGTGCGCCACCACCGCCCGGCCTATTTTGAACTTTTAAAATACTGTGGTTGCTGTAATTCTAGTTTTGTCTGTCTTTAATTATACATATTTTTACCAACTGAGTTTTTCGACATTATTATTCATTTTCTGCAATTTATTTAGGGGCTGCAGAATGCTTCCTGTTAGCATTTTAAATATTTTCTCATTAAAGAAAATCATAGTATTCTATTATGAATAACACTGTAATGAACATTGAGAGGAAGATATTTTAATGTGTAGTGTTTGCATGTGTGTGGCATGTATGTATGCATGTATGTGTCAAGTGTGTATCTATCTATGCACACGTGGAAGAAAAGTGTTGACATCAAATGTCTTTATCACTCTCACCTTTGTTTTTTGAGACAGAGTCTCTCTTTGAACTTGAGGATTATTGGCTGGCTAGGCTTGTTGGCCAGAAAGTCCATGAAATCTTCCTGTTTTTTCTTCCCAGCACTGGGGTTGCAAGTACCTGATTCTATGCCCAGATTTTTAGATGGGTGCTGGACTTGAAATCAAGTCCTAATGCTTCTGGGACACACCATTAACTGACTCAGTTACCCACCTAATTCAAGGAGGGTATATTTATTTATATTTCGCATATCAGTGTGTATGTGCACAAATGTGTTCAGGTATGTGTGTGTGGTTCTGTGTGATGGAGAGAGAGAGAGAGAGAGAGAGAGAGAGAGAGAGAGAGAGAGAGAGAGAGAGAGAGAGAAGGGAAGGAAGGAGAGAATCATTTGTGGAGGTTTTTTTTTTTTTTTTCATTTGTGGAGGTTTGAAGTTGACCTTGAATGTCTTCCTCTATCACTGGTTAAGCAGGTTCTTCAGCAAGCTTGGAGCTTGCTGCTTTTTGGTTTTGAATGCCATGTCTAGGGAAAAATCTTCATAGTACAGGCAAATACTTTAAAAATATTGTAAATGCCTTGCCTTGGGCACAACATAGCAATAATTAGTGAATTAGGCTTTACAGAAGAGCATACACAGTATAAGCTGGAGGCCGCTGCTGGCTTTGTTAATAAAGTTTGAATTTAACAGCCAGCCTCATTCATTCTGATTCCCTGCGTGGCTGCTTTTAAAGAGCAGTGTTAAATAGCGAAGCCTACAAAGCTGTGAGAATTTCCCTCCTAGTGTTCCAGAGAAGAAATCGCCAGACCCTCTAAAGAAACAGAACTCTGTGCTACAGTTTTCAATTCCAAAAGATATGTATAGGACAGTTTCCCCACATTCTCAACAGTGATTGGAATCACGACTACTCAAACATTTTTCGTTTTCTAGCTAGTCCTCTTGCAGCAGAGATCTGTCGTCAGATGGAAACTCTAGATACGTAACTCTGCCACAAGAGGACTGGCAGCTTAGAAAGCTGCCCTGGAGCTTGGCTATGCTTTGCTCCCAAAAACCTGTTAGTGCCTGCCAGGTGACTCCTTCCTTAAGTTAATGAGTTCTGTGGTGATCAAACCATCAGCTCCCTTGCAATGCCAGGAAATCCGAGAAAAGCATAACTCTGCTCATCGCCCTGTGCAACACGATCTGTTGGAGGATACTGCATGGTTGCAGATGTTTTGCCCTCCAAGAGCACATTTCGATATACACAAAAGTACTTTAGACCAAAACTGAGGTCATTGCATGAAGGTCTGCTGACTTGCTTCACCAAGGCGTTGTTCTGGGGCCACATGCCAGGTGCACAGGGGGTGATCACATTCCATCATCTCCCTGTTTCCCAACCACTGGACGTGAACATGTTACAGGACAGATGATCGTCTTGTAATACAATGTGACCCAATTTGCCAAATAAAAATTGAATGAAAACAGCAGCTTGTAGCAACACCTAAAATATCTTTTGAGTCATTATCTCTTTAATGAGAAGCAGCACTGGACAATTTCAACGCAAATTGTAGTTTAGCATCTCATTAACTGAATAATGGCTTATACACACCATGCATTTCTAAGTACCTGAAGAGCTATAAAAAATGCACATCAAAATGAATCCACAGTCCATTCTTCTATCCATCCTCAGATGGCAATTAAGATCTTTCTGCCCTTTATTATTTCATAATTGCAATTTACTGTTTTATCTTCCTCAGATGTTAAGTGGACCAGAATGAGCTATCCAAGGAGCCCATTTACTACAGTCCTTGGTATTTACATAATTCACCCCACTGTGCCTTATCTGGATATTTGTTTCTCATTTGCCATTTGACTGCAATCTTTTTTTTTCTTGGAGACTTAGGGGGTCTGAAATAAATGATGAGCTAACTATGTATAAGAAAGTCTTCCCAGAACATAAATTACTACTGGGCATCTCCTACTGCCAATAAGGCAAATCTTGCAACTTTTTATTTGAAGCCTAATGAGAACAGCATGTTTCTCTTTTTTAGCTCACTTGGAGCATCCTCTTCTATAAGTGATATTTTCCTTTCAGTAATCAAGTCATTACTAGGCCGATTTCACTTCTTTTGCACAAACTTTGCCTTGTGTTCATCAGTTTGGATCTTTCACCCCAATAAGCCTGGGCTAGTGGGGCTTTTATGACTGATCCCTACCAGGCTTGGATATCTGCAGGCATTTTCCTCCTGCTTCACACTGAGATTGCAATCAATCCCATCTGTTCTTCATCATTAGGAAATCACAGTGTACCCAAAGCCATTCTTCAAGGGAGGTTTTAAACTTTCAAGGCATCATTTTATATATAGATGGGTGCTTTCAAGCTAAGTTTTGGTCCAAATACTAGAGAGATTTCCTTAAGAGAACTTAAGGTACTTTTAGGTAAACCTCTATTGACATAAATGTAGGTTTTCATGTCCTACAATTGCATATAGACATTGACTAAAAACACTGTGTAGGTATCTAGAAATCAAGATATATATAAAAGCCTCACTTATTTGTGTACTAACAAGACAGATGAAAAAGAAAATGGTTTCCTAAGCAATTCTGTCTTTCTCCATGGAAGAGTATTAGGTGACTATTGTGTGAGGAACACAGTTTATGGAATTAGTAAGAAAGACAAGTTGTTTTTCCAAACACAATGAACATGAGCCAGATAATCAATGAGGTGAATTAGCATTCTTTGATTTGGGTTTCAAGCAAGTATTCAACTTAAACATGAATCACGTTTTTAGTAGGCTGTCAGAGTCTAATCAGTACTAAATTTTGGGCATCAATATTAAAATACAATTTTTATAAGTTAGTTAGTATACTGCCCATATTTTCGAGCAAATATAAGGAAACATGAAATTATGAAGCCCTACTAAATAGTGCCTTCTACCTTTATATATAATTAAAAATAAAATTCTCTTACAATTTATTCTATAATGTAGAAATAACCTGAGCACGTACTGATCTACTGTGTGTAGTGTGAAAAATATTTTAAATCAATACTTTCCTTGGTACAATTAATCTTACATAGTTTTATATATAGTGTGTTTCAACTGAATAAAATTTCTTAATCTCGACTCGGTTCCATTGATACTCTTGTCTGTTTTTATGCCAATACTTGGCTGTTTTCAATACTGTAGTTTGAGGTCAGGGATTGTGATGCCTCCAGAAGTTCTTTTATTATACAGGATTGTTTTGGCTATCCTGGGTTTTTTTGCTTTTCCACATGAAGTTGAGTACTGTTCTTTCAAGGTCTGTGAAGAATTTTGCTGGGATTATGATGGACATTGCATTGAATCTGTAGATTGCTTTTGGTAAGATTGCTATTTTACTATGTTAATTCTGCCTACACAAGAACATGGGAGATTTTTCCATTTTCTGGTGTCTTCTTCAATTTCTTTCTTCAGAGATTTAAAGTTTTTGTCATACAAGTCTTGCACTTGCTTGGTTAGAGTTACTTCGAGATATTTTATGGTTATTATTGGGAAGGGTAAAGTTTTTCTGATGTCATTCTCAGCACATTTATCATCTGTGTATAGGAAGGCTACTGATTCTTTTGAGTTAATCTTGTGTCCTGCTACATTACTGATTCACACATCTTCAAAGGATGCTCCATCATGCTACAAGGACATGTGCTCAACTATGCTCATAGCAGCATTGTTTGTCATAGCAACAACCTGGAAACAACCTAAATGCTTCTCGAATGAAGAATGGATAAGGAAAATGTGGTACATTTACACAATGGAGTACTACACAGCAGAAAAAAATAATGAGAGCTTGATTTTTGCAGGAGCATGGATGGAGCTAGAAAACATTATTTTAAGTGAGGTAACCCAAACACAGAAAGACAATCATGACGTGTACTCACTCATAAGTTGTTTTTAAACATAAAGCATAGAAAACAAGCCCACAAACCACAATCCCAGAGAACCTAGACAATAATGAGGATCCTAAGTGAGACATACATAGATCTAATGTACGTGGGAAGTAGAAAAAGATAAGATCTCCTAAGTAAATTGGGAACATGGAGACCTTGGGAGAGGGTTGAAGGGGAGGGAAGAGGCAGGGAGGAGAACAGAGAAAAATGTAGAGCTCAATAAAAATCAACAAAAACGAAAAAAAATTCTTAATCTCTTACATGTGTCAGAGAATGTCTAATACAGAATAATCATAAACTCACAGGGACTGTAAAACCAAGTTTTAGTTAAAACATATTTCTATAAGAGTCTAATGATGTTTCTATTGCAAATATCATTTTCAACTTTAATTTCTCAGTTTTTTTCTATCTACTATCAACTTTAAATCACACCATTTACCAAGGCATAAGAAGACATCTTGTATTTATATTATTATTTCCAATTTTGTGGTTTTTATGGGATTTCTATGTGGGTAAATATGTGTAACTACATCCAAATATGTTTCTTGAGGGATTTTTTTTGCTCTTTTTCTTTTTGTTTTGTGATATTCTTGTTTGTTTAATTTTGTTTTATTATTATTTTTAAGATGTCTGCTTATATCCTAATGAAAATGAGAATGAAAAGATATGGATCTCTGTGAAAAGTGAGGAAGTGAGAATGATCTGGAAGAGTTAGTAGATGAGAAACCATAATCAAAAAACACTGTATTAAAATGTTTTCAATTAAAAAAGTAAACAAAAAATCAAAGAAATTATATAATATCCCGGACACTAGTGACACTAATATGGGAACATCTAAAAGTTGAAAGGATGTAGAATTTGGACAAATTATATTTTCATTATTTATTAATTTCTAAGTAAATATATGATCTAGCTATTTAGATTTATCATATTAAATATACACCACAATCTAATTTCTTCTTAGTATGGAAATTTGCTTTGAAAATAAATATATGCTTCTAGAAATAACACCTGGAATAAAAGTATCTATGAGAAGCAATTAACCCTACAATTTTTCCCACAATTCATTAAGGGAGAAAGGAAAAGGGCAAAAAAAAAATAGAGGAAAAGGTCAGAAACCAGAGGAAGAGCGTGAAGTTGTTTTCTCATTTCCTTTGTTTCAGCCCATGAATATAGGAGAAACTGGGTTGTGTCAACATTCTCCTATAAATTTTCATGTTCCAATGTGGAAGAAGAGACCACATTACAAATAGGTTTCCCTTTTAGCTTGTCTCAATTTGGCTATCTACACATATCAGTAAACATCTGTAAATCTTAGTCTATATCCCAACTCTTCGACTCTTCTCCAGTCAGCAAAGTTTAAAGAATACATAAGTATTTTGTCAGCCTTATGCATTGCCTAATTTCATCAAATTTTCTTTCATGATATCTCTTATCAAAAATCATTCATTTTAATTTAAAAACTGGCATCCTAAGCTACAATTTCATCGCCTCATAAGACATCAACTACCAGCCTACCCAGGTGTTGTCTCTAATTCTTGTAATAATGTGATTCAATCTTTGTGTAACCAACAGCAGAATCCTTTAAAAAACAACCGCAAACAGAATCATTATTTACTTCTTCAGAGTGAATATCAGCAGCATGCATCATCATGTTTGCTGCCAAGCAAAAAATAATATCTATTATGTATTCCCTAATGTAATTTTAGTTGGAGTTAGACAAGATTTGACACATTAGGAGTTTCCTGAATATTGAACTTTATTTAGATTTGATGTTGGAGGTAAGCTATCAAGACAGAATCTATTGCGGGGAAATGATGAGATTTTCTTCAAATTGACTTTCTTGTGAGAGACAGAGGAGGTTCATTGATTGTTCCCACAGTTATGTTCTAACACTAATAACTTACCCATTTATCGCTCTTTCAGTAACTTTCAGGATATAGATGCATTTTAGACTCTGTTGTAAAATCATTGGAACTGGTGAGCTGATCACAAATTAGTCTAGATAGGATCTCCCCAAAGGTTATCAAAATGTAAAACTTTTTTTAGAGGTGATTTGACATTTTAAGACTGTGGGGGTGCTTCTTTTCTATAACCTGCACTTTACAGGTTTGCAGGGAAATTTAAAATAGTACCAGAGACATTAGCAGAGGATCAACATTTTATACTTGCACAATGCCACACTCATGCATATACATACCCAGACAGTTTTGTAGCAAATACTGCTGACTGTTCATATCTGACTTTCTTTCCTTTAGTCACCAGCAAAGTCTATCTGCATGGCTATACATTTATTTGTCTGTCTGTATCTGCATACAAATACCTAAATAGCTCTGTAGCATTTAAATTGTTATTTGTATCTCAATATCTACATCATCTTTCTTTCAGAGCCTCACTTCAATACATCCAAGCCTGGAATAAAATTTATAGTTTATTCTCATAGAAATTACAAGTTGTAACCATGGAAAGTATCTAGCTACAATGCACTTCTTGCATCACACTCATTCACCAAAGAAAAGAATCAATGCACCTTTCTCTCTCTTACTGCCTGCTGTTTTCTGGCGTGTTAATGGCACAGCAGGTGTTGAAGTTGTCACCTTGACTATCAGCTCCAAGGAGTGTTCTCTATGGTGAGTGCTGAATCAAACAATGGGGCATTAGTGACTATGGTTTTTATTGTATTAGCTATCAGATGTCTGCTCCCTAATAATGTGCATATACTTAAATCTCAATATAAAAGTTTTCACATAACGAAATGAGATCTATAAATGGATTGAATACAAGATATTCTGTAAGTGTAATTAAATTTAATTAAGCCTTTCAAATTTGTAATGAGGTTTTGAATCGCTGTGGAATGTGCAAGCCAACCACCAACTGTAGAGTCTCAAGCATTTTGTGGGAGACACCTGGAGAATGTATGTAATAGCGACAGTGGCTTTACTTTCTAGCTTAACTGTTACTAACCGGAGCATAGAGAGGTGAAAATAGGCAGCGATGGCATGCTTGTTGTTGTAACTGTTGCCTTCCTGTAGAGTCTTTTACACATGTGTCTGTTTTCTGGCTAACAAGCTTCCTGTATGAGCATCTAATATTGGTTCTTCCCTGACTAACTAGGGCAGAATGTCAGTGTCCTGGAGTGCCATCTTTCTTTGATTTGCTGTTGTTGCTCTGCATTTTCTAGTTTTACTCTCCTGCTGCTTTTGAACCACTGGCAGCAGGCCTAGCCTTTGACTCTCATCCCTTTGGCTTTATAAATCATGGGAGTTGTCTATTATAAGTGCATAAAAAGAATTTTGGCCTTCTCTTTAATTTTTCTTCCTATGCATATGACCCCTTCCTCTCTCCAAAGTCACGGTACCTCTGTGTCATCTGCCAGGACAGTTGTTAGTAGTAAGTCTTACTCATTGACCTCAGAGGTTGTATATGAGAAATTAACTGCTGAGAACTTATCTGGAACGAACTCCCTTTTTCCAGGGCATTTTAAGTATTGTGCTTCATTATGCTTCTAAGACAAAGCCATGTAACAAATGTAAAGATCAAAAGTATGGTTGGCCCTGGGCTCCCATTCGGTGTTTGCTCTTTCCTCCTCTCACTCACACAGGCTTCTGTGTGGTCACGTGCTGTGGTTAGGAGTACCAGGAGATGACCACAGCCATGACGAACATCAATTTCAGCAGTTGTCCATAGCCAGAAGCAACTGAGGAAAAATTACTTAGCTTTGTAGCTAAATAATAAGAAACTCAGTAAATAAATTTGCCTTAAATAGAATGGAACTCACTAACTGATGTTCAAATATCAGTCAGTACGCTATGCAGATCAGTTACCTTCTTATATATTGTTGAAAGGCAAGAGGGTGGGGTTAATTTTTTTTAATTTTTAAATGTTAAAAAATGAGATTATAATTTAATCACAAGATTTTTCTTCTTTACCTTCCTCTATTCAAATCCTGCCACATATTTTCTTCTTCAAATTCATGGCCTCTTTTGTTATGAATCATTATGTTTTTCACATACATACATATATAACATTCATACATATACATACCATATATTCTTAACTATAACTTGTTTAGTCTGTGTAATGCTACCTGTAAGTATCTTTTCAGGTCTGACCACATGGCAATAGATAACCAATGGGCTCAATATACTCACAACACAAATCTAGAACAGTTTTCAAATTATATTATCAAGGAAGAAAAGTAGCAACCAAACCAATTTGTATTATTTTTCATGAGGTTCTTTTTTATGAGTAATTTCTCTATCTTTATGTCAACATAAAATAATTATCCTATAATAATTTTATTAAAGTGTCAGAACAGTCCAAGAATTAAGTCATTTGAGGAGAATTCTGAGTTCTTTTAAGGAAAGAAGACGAGAGTCTCATGACCTCTGTTTCTTCAAAACACAGAATAGTTCTGGAAATGAGCTTTTCTGATCCTTCAAGAGTGGATAGAAGTGAGTTTACTTCAGGTTGTTCATTACAATTGTCTATTTCTTATTTATATGTCTCTAAGAAAAAAGACTTTTTTTTTTTTTTTTGCCACGTGAGGCTTGTTCTTGTGATTGTACACAGGTTGAACTCATGAGAACTTTACTCAGGTGATTTTTTTTTTTTTTTTGAGATAGGGTTTCTCTGTAGCTTTTGGTTCCTGTCCTGGAACTAGCTCTTGTAGACCAGGCTGGCCTCGAACTTACAGCGATCTGCCTGCCTCTGCCTCCCGAGTGCTGGGATTAAAGGCGTGCATGGGCCACCACCACCCGGCTCAGGTGACTTTTCTTAGCCCTTGGAGTATAAAATGTCTGATGCTCTGAATAAAGTTGCATATTGAATGAGACTTTACTCTGCTTCACTTACCAGCTCCTTCTCCCAGATACCCTGCCTAGAGTGGTGACAATTAAGAATGAAGCTCTTTTATAAGACAATTAGATATTATGCATAAGAGTTTCCTTACAGTTAGACAGCTAGTGTATACTATACAGATGTATTAGTATGTAAGTATGCATGTACTATGCATTAGCATTTATCTATACAATAACACACATTAATTTTATTAGTTATTCCATTATTAAAAAGGAATATATTATAAATAATGCAATATGTAATAATATAATTATTATTAGTTATCCCACTATTAGTGATACTCAGATAAGTAATTAGCTAGTATGTGGCTAAAACAAAAATCAGAAAGAAGTACAGGCAAGATCAAACACTTACAATAAAGTATGAAATTGATTGCTGTGAGGAATGCTACCCCATCTTAAGAAATGCCAAACCTTTCCTTCATTCCTATACTTTCATAATGTCAATTTTTTCAGGGACTTTAACACATTGTTTCTGTTCTACCATCACTTCATGGAGGCTTACGAAACTTTCCCTTGTTTGTTCAAATGCTGCACTTGTTTCTAAGGGCTCATCACGTTAGCTATTTCAGAAGTAGTCTGATTGACACCTGACACTGTTTTAATAACACAATTAGCTTTCCTTCTGAAGTGATGATCAGTCCCCTGCATTCTTGTGGATGCTATCTAAATCATGGTGGCTCCGAATAGTTTTCCATGATCTCATCTCTACCTTATCTACACTCTCTTCATGATGACCCAAAGCTAGCTCCTGCCTTCTTTAACCCCTGGCAAAGCCTCTCATTCTCGCCCTTGTTTCCTTCCCATGTCGTCATTCTTTATCCACCCTGCTACCACAAAAACTAACTCATTATTTTTAATGGCCGTTCCAAAAATAACCTTCTACTTCTCCTCCATGCTCCATTTCTGAACATTCCCCATTAAGGAGCCTTCATTACTGCAGTCAATGCCACAGAGAACTCTTCCCTCTGGACAGTTTCATATTAGAGAAGCCATTCTTAATTCTTTCCTTATCGTTCCCATCAGCTGTGTGGCATTACATCAGAGGAGCTTGGCTTCGTTTGAAAATCACCATCGTTTTGGGATTTTGCTTTTGTTTTTCTTGTTTCCTCTCATCTCTTTATGGCAAGACTTGGTTTTATTTATTTAATATTTTATTCAATTATTTTATCTTTATTAGTCCTTTGAGAATTTCACAAAATTAGTTTTTATCATATTGATCCTCTCCTCTCACCCCCGACTCTCCTCAAGTCCACTCCCCCTTGTCTCACCACCCTTTCTGTATCTTTTTTCCTGCATTAAGGCCAATTTGCACTGCCCATGTATTATTGGATTTGTGTGCTTTCAACTGGAGTGTGATTGGCTTATCAGAAACTACATCCTGGGAAAAAATGACCTTTCCTTTCTCAGTGACTAGTAATTGTGTATAGCTTTTTGGCTATGGGTGGACCTTTGTTCCCAGCTTTCCTGCATGCTAGAATTTGGTCTAGTTTGGGCTTGATAGGTCTTGCCACAATGTCACAGCTACTGTGCCTCTGCTGTGTCAAGATAGGGTTTCCATGTTGTAGCCATCTGTCACCTCGGGCTCCTATAATCCTTCTGCACCCCTGCCATAATGATCCTTGTATCCTATCATTGGTTTTTTTATGCATCACTATTTTTATATGATTCACCCAAGACTTATTTCTATCAACCAAGAATAAAAATCTCACATCATTATTTCTTTTTAAAAGAGTATTAGTTTACCCGAATTATCTCTTTCCTCTTTCGTACTCAACACACACACATGTACACGTGCATGCATGTACATGTGTGTATATGTGTGTGTGTCTTCACACCAAATTCTCTTAGGCAATTATGTGTATTGTAGTTTATAAAGAAATATGTCTATACCATCATAAGTTATATATGTAAACATTTGTAAACATATATATTAATGCGCTGTTTTTGTATGAATCATAATTGTAATGCAAGCTTTAATCTATCCTGTTGATCTCTAAGTCATAGTTCCTAGAATAATTATTCAGAACATAATGAACTTTACCTAAAGGTTTGATGAATGAAGATATATGCCCAGAATAATGCTTATAAGAAATACCTGGTATGCCTGGGAGTATTTACCTTGTAGAAAGATGACTCAAGGGATACACATGACTAGCTGGAATTAAAGTAATCTAAAGAAGGATTGAGAAGATGACTCATTGTTCTAACCTAACCTATCATCTAGTTACCTTTAAAAACACTACAGTAACAGAATATTTCTTACTTTCCTCATTAAGCCATTGCTTGGGACAATGTAATTTTCATGTTATAGATCTAGCTCCTAGTACTATTTTTCCATTTTTTTTTCTTAACTCTCCATTACAGTTACTGAATTACGTCTTGGAAAATGTGAAAGTTGTATTAGGAGAGACAGTATGAAGCAACTTGCTCCTGGGACCATTACATTTTAACAGTAAAAACAATTTTTATTTTTTATTGAGGAAGTTTACTGTCTTAAGCATATGAAAGAAGCACCAGGGAATTTGGGATGGGATGATACAGGCATTTGGGCCCTTTGATCTGATTCATAATCAGGATTATTAGCTTTTATCTGGGACCATAAAGTAAACTGACAACAGGGAAAGTAACATTAGAAATGATTATTTTTTAATATTACATGCATGGGTCAATACTAAAATTTATTTTAAATTAGTGACAGAGCCCCATAGTTATGCATTTATAAGGAAGAAGGTATATTTAATGATAAGATGGTCAAATAGCTGTAAATATTCTAAGCAAATATGTCCTTAAAAATATAAATGGAGCTCTCTGCTCCTGCCTGTTCTAGAGACAGCCGCTTCTTTTCGCGCAGTGCCAGCCTCTTTCCAGAGACACGATGGTGAAGGTCGGAGTGAACGGATTTGGCCGTATTGGACGCCTGGTTACCAGGGCTGCCTTCACTTCTGGCAAAGTGGATGTTGTTGCCATCAATGACCCTTTCATTGACCTCAACTACATGGTCTACATGTTCCAGTATGACTCCACCCATGGCAAGTTCAAAGGCACAGTTAAGGCTGAGTTAAAGCTTGTCATCAACGGGAAGGCCATCACCATCTTCCAGGAGCGAGATCCCGCCAACATCAAATGGGGGGATGCCGGCGCCGAGTATGTTGTGGAGTCTACTGGTGTCTTCACCACCATGGAGAAGGCTGGGGCCCACTTGAAGGGTGGGGCCAAGAGGGTCATCATCTCCGCCCCTTCTGCCGATGCCCCCATGTTTGTGATGGGTGTGAACCATGACAAATATGACAATTCCCTCAAGATTGTCAGCAACGCTTCCTGCACCACCAACTGCTTAGCCCCCTTGGCCAAGGTCATCCATGACAACTTTGGCATCGTGGAAGGACTCATGACCACAGTCCATGCCATCATGGCCACCCAGAAGACTGTGGATGGCCCCTCTGGGAGGCTGTGGCGAGACGGCCGTGGCGCTGCCCAGAACATCATCCCTGCGTCCACTGGCGCTGCCAAGGCTGTGGGCAAAGTCATCCCAGAGCTGAATGGGAAGCTCACGGGCATGGCCTTCCGTGTTCCTACCCCCAATGTGTCCGTCGTCGATCTGACATGCCGCCTGGAGAAAGCTGCCAAGTATGACGACATCAAGAAGGTGGTGAAGCAGGCATCCGAGGGCCCACTAAAGGGCATCCTGGGCTACACTGAGGACCAGGTCGTCTCCTGTGACTTTAACAGTGTCTCCCACTCTTCCACCTTCGATGCTGGGGCTGGCATTGCTCTCAATGACAACTTTGTAAAGCTCATTTCCTGGTACGACAACGAATTCGGCTACAGCAACAGAGTGGTGGACCTCATGGCCTACATGGTCTCCAAGGAGTAAGAAGCCCGCCCTGGAATACCCATCCCAGCAAGGACACAGCAAGAGAGAGGTCCTCGGCTGCTGAGCAGTCCCTGTCCTAACTAACCCTTGACACTGAGCATCTCCCTCACAGTTTCCATCCCAGACCCCCAGAATAGCAGGAGGGGGCTTAGGGAGCCCTACTCTCTTGAATACCATCAATAAAGTTCATTGCACCCCTCAAAAAAATATATAAATGGAAACTAAGAAAGTTTCTAATAAGGCTTTGACTGTCTTGTTATTCTCTAGTCTTCTGTACTGAATCAGTTTTCTCTGACTGATGGAACTTCCAGGGAGCAGACATGTAACTAAGGTCCTCCTAAATGTAGAGAAGAAGAGTTCAGAGAGAGCCCCCATATTTGTTTTAATTAAGAAAATGAACTTTACTATAAAAACTTGCAAATAAAACACATTATATACCAAATTTCATCAGACCCAAGTCTGCACATCTCTGTAATGCCTATACAGTTAGTAGGGCATTCTCTTTCATTTATTAGGCATAAAATTATATTTGGAAAGTATAAAATCCAGTTTCACATCATCAGAATGTTCTTTGTAGAGTGACTAATCATTTCAATAATGAAATGGCACACTTTGTGTTCTATCATCAATATATTATCAATATTATCCAATAGTAAAATAGCTGGCATAATGTGGACGCTGACCTATATGTGGGCTAAGAGAAGGATGAAAACAGTCAGCCCTTCTCTGTGTGACAACATGGTTCGAAGATAGGACAGGAGGAACTTCCAGCTCAGTTCACTATCATTCCGAGTGCAAGTCACTCAAGTCACAGAAATACCTGCCTTTGCGTTAATTAACCTGAAATCGCCTTTGTCTAAAATGTTTATCAGTGCTCAGGAGCTGTTTTAGCACCTAGCAAGCTACATGAATTCAGAGAAGCAGCGTCTCTCATTTATTACACCTCATCACGGTGCCTGCTGTCTATTCTAAAGGGGAACAGATAAGTTAATTCATTTAATATTCTTATCAGCACCATTAGAATCAAACGGCTCTAAATGTGAACATTTCTAATTAAACTCCGTGCTTTAAATCTGTTTCAATGATTTTTCTAAGCCGGCAACCTTTACTTTCGAGGAGGCTATTGTTTCAATCCATTGAAAGTATAACAGAAGTTGTAGAGTGAAACACTGAAAAATTACGCCAGAGCAGTGGTTCTCAACCTGTGGGTCAGGACCCTCAGGCTACTCTGTGTCTCCCAATATATCTACATTACAATTTGTAACAATAGCAAAATTACAGTTATGAAGTAGCAATGAGATAATTTTATGGTTGAGGGTCATCAGAAGATGAAGAACTGTATTAAAGGGTTGCAACATTAGAAAGGTTGAGAACCTCTGACCTAGAAACAGGGATGAGAAGAAAGAATAAAGACACAGAATGAGATAAACTGTCTTTTGACTATCAAGTCTTTTCCCCAGTCAACTGAGAAGCCCAATGCTTAAAAGGAATTGTTATTTCCAAAAATGCTCTGGACCAAGACAGTAAAGTGGAATAAAGTGTGTCTTTCCCAATTCTGCAAGCATTTGTCTGAAGTAGAACATTAATTTTGGCTACATATCCTTTATAGTTTGAAAAAATAAAATAAACAGAAACACTCATTATTTTATAGATATTCTACTGGATCCTTTAGATTGAAGGTATAATAAATTGTAAACAAAACAAGATTCTGCTCAGGCACATGGTATTCTGTAGTGATCCCAAGGAAGAGACCAGAGTTCAAGAGACACACCTTTTCTCCTCTGGCTCAGTATAAATTACCCTGGAATCTTTTCTGCTAGGCAACACTCAAACACTCATCTTGATGGTTCAATACATCTTCAATGAGTCTTTACTGAGTTTATATTCTAGTAAATCCCAGGAGAATAAGCAAAACCTATCTGTTTTGATATAGGTTCTCTAAGATCTAATGAGTGAACCAGATACATAAACAGTATAGAATTGCCCAGATAGAAGTATAGTAATACATAATATGTAAGTATATTATATATAATCTATATTATATAATATAATAATGAATGCTTGGAGAACAGTTGAAATGAGCTTATTTCCTTAAAGCCATTGTCCTTACTGTCTTAGGAGTAAAACATTTAATGAGTTTGGTGCTAATCCTAGAGCCCTTTAATCTTTCTAAGAACCTACTCAATTACTGACCCCTATGACTCCTACATTGCTCATTCTTGATTAGTAGTATATATTTTCAATTGGTTGAAGGGAATCAGTGGTCAAAGACATTTTGACAGGAAGAAGTTCAGGTTCTGAATAACTGGCCTCATAGGAACAAAACATACCAGAAAAGGTACTTCCAAGAGTCTTCCAAGATCAGAGGAGGTTCCAATCTTTGTATCATCTTGTATTTTCAATACCAGCTGCCAAATTTCTATTAATGCTCTATATCAGAGCCTGCATGTTAACTTTATCATTATCTGTCAAGGTTGCGCAAATGGTACTACTATTCAGCGTTTCCCTGACAGTCTACAATGGACAGTGGCGGAATTAAGCTGAGCGCAAACTGCTCAGTGCACAGGCTTTTCCTATGTCATGGTTCATTCTAATTACAAATGATGAATCCCTCCCTTGCAATGGCAAGCAATTTGTTTTCCGTTAACAAAGCACAGGAAAAAAAATCTATGTGATGTGGGACGTATATTGGAACATGATGGTTATAAGAGCATGCTGTGTCAAGAGAAAACAGTAAAGCTCTTTCCAAAGGGTGTGGTTTAAAAGGAAGACCAAATGCTCAAACAATCAGGGCATAATTTATCATTTCAATGAGGCTAATGAGAAATCTGTGCAGTGAACTGTGTGACAATGTTAAGCATCAACTGAGTGATTAAGGAGTGGAAAATTGAGAAAAAAAATAAGCATAGCAGGTTCCTTCGGGTTCAAAAGAGAGTTTGACAAACCCCTCCAAAAATAACCGTTTCCTTTTAGGTTTATCATATTCAGCAGTTTAAAATATGAAAGTTATTCTGTTCTTGAAGCAATGCTATGACTGTAAAGTGATTCGATTTTTATATAATTTTAGTCGTTATGAAATACAAATATATTTAAAGGATTTTGGACTTTTTTGTGACCAAAGCATCATGAAAATTGTTTTGCAGTAATTTAAAAAAGTAGAAGAAAAATTCACTAATGTTAGGATTCAGCTTTATGTTGGCCTGGCCCCTGTCACCTGGCAAAATGCACTCAGGCAGTACTTTGGTCAGTCTAGGGTCCTATGGCTGCTACGTCAGCATGTAGTCTGTGCATCACTATGTAGTCTGTGTACATGTATTAAGCTCCCTTTGAGAGACAAACTCCACACATTCCAGCTCTTTTTCCCTGCCACCCCTCTGAAGAAGCAGGCAGGTCTTTGCACTGCCCCCCCTTCTCCCTTTCCCTCTTCCTTCCTCTGTGTCTCTCTGTCTTCCCACAAAGCCACTCTGCACTCCACTTTTCTCCCTTTGGTGCCCTCAATAAAACTCTGCACATGAGCAAGGTCTGCATGGCATGTCTATCTCCCAACTGCCACCTGACTCTGACTCTCACCTCCTGTGTTTTGAACCCACCCGCCAAGGTCCAATCTCACATTGTGTCATAACACTGGTGTTGTGACTAGGATCATAAGATTGGTGCAGAAATGCACAGACTGCATGTCAGCCATAGGACCCTGGGGTGGCCAGAGCACTGCCTGAGTGCATAATGCTGAATCCTAACAATAAGTATATTGTTAAGTATACTTGTTATAAAAATCTATTTTATGTATAATACTTGACTACTTAACAAACATAGGTTTTCATTGATAATACTTAAAATTGTATAGAACATCTATATAATATCACCTTTTATACGATTGATTTATAGCATCTGGTATCTAATTCATAGAACTTTAAAACTCCCCTTTCTTCTTAATTCTTTAAAACAGGAGATGATATTTGATGATTTATGCTAAATTAAATCACAGCAACAGATCATTAAAGGAAGAATATTTCCCTTAAACTAGGCGGATATCGATTGAAATCCGTAGTAGTGTATTCTAACTAGGGAGTTTTGGGTATGTTTCTGAAATTCTCAGAGCTTTCTGAGACTGCTTTTCATCCTGTCCAGATATGATTACTGATTTCCAAGAACTTCAAGCATGCTTATTGTACATCCCTGGAATTCTTGCACTGCAGAAGTCGAGATTTGAGTGGAGATTTTTTTTAGTATAAATAAAATGAATGCTATTTTTGAGAGGATGTTAACATTTAATACAAAATGAATAAAAAGGTTTTTTTGTTAGGCATGTTTCTCATAGGCCTTACTTGGGTCAATAAGTAGAGGACATTTTAAATATCAAATTAGTGCTATGTGTTTTTATTTGAAGCATGTAACAATTATTTATCCATTTCAGTAAAGCATCATGCCTCTTGAAAAATCTTTGTGTGTATATATATATATATATGTGTGTATTTATATGTATATATATATATATATAAATATATATACACACACACACTAAAACATGATTTGGGAAATGTTTAAGAAATGTAATAAATTAATAAATGAAAGAATGTAAAATTACTTAATTTACAACAATATTATATACAATGGTGATAGAAATGTGACTCATATTTGTTATTTCTGGAAATAGAAGCCTTTGGAGTCCCTATAAATCACTGTAATGGGGGGATATTTATATACCTGTGGAACACTCTCAACCTGGAGGCATCACCACATTCAATTTTAGTTTATATTGTCTGATTTTATTGCTTTGGATATGTGATATAATTGTACTCCTGTAAAAAAAAATAGAAGTAACTTTAAAGATGAACACTTGAAATGCCCATTCTTAGAAATTTAAGGCCTAAAATGAATAATGATTATCTTCAGCATTTTAATGTAAAAAATAAGCAATGACATGAGAGACAAAGTTAGAATTTAGCAACAGTTGTAACTGGCAAAAGCTCCCTACCTGGAGCTCACTAACCTGGGGCTAACACCTTCCATCTAATCAAAGTTTGTATTCTAGTTCTAGACACAGTTACTCTTCCTCTTTGTCTTTCTCCTCTCTCTCCTTGCCCCATCCCTCTTCCTCTGAATTCAATTTCTACTTTGAGGAAAATTACCACTGTTCTTCCTCTGATAGTTGAGCCTTGTTGGATAGTTTTGCTTTACACATAAATGAACTTGAACTTTTGTTGACAAGTCCCAAGGGTTGAGTCCTGCAATATTTGGTTCTTTCTATCTGTCAAGCTTTCAGGAATCATCCTGTGGCTGTAGATCCACTGTAGCATCTACTTTTTATCCTTCAAGGGAAAGAAACAATGTACTTATAACTACAGAGCTGGTGGGTGTCTTGGTTTACTTTCTGTGGCTAAGATAAAATAACATGACTAACAGCACATTGGCGTGGATTCATTTCATTTTACACTTCCAGTTCATAATCCACCACTGAGGGACATGCACAGGTGACATTTTTATACAGTCAAGGACTCCCTGCCTAGGGAGGGTGCATCACCCACTGGACTGAGCCCTTCCACACTATAGTACCTCTCACAGTGGACTGGGCTCTCCCATACCAATCAAGACACTCACAGAAATGCCCACAGTCAATCTGATTTGATCAATTCCTCAGTCGAGGTTCCTTTTTCCAAAGCTACTCTGGTTTGTGTCAAATTGACAATAAAAAGTAAACAGGGCAGGGCAGGGAACCCTGATTGCTCTTTGGGCTGACGAGGGAGGGGGACTTGATTGGGGGAGGGGAAGGAAAAGGGGAGGCGGCGGTGGGGAAGAGACAGAAATCTTTAATAAATAAATAAATAAATAAATAAATAAATAAATAAATAAATAAATTTTAAAGAAAAGTAAACAGCACATCAGACCTGAGCTATCGCTACGATCATGTATTGTGGAATCCTCACTCTGGCTATGTGAGGCTTACTACCTTCACCTGCGAAATGAGAACCTGCTGCAAATGAACTAACATCTGCCACACATGCATCAGGTCACAAGTATATGCAAGCATTCATAAATGTCCTCTCCCTCCACATTCATCACTCTGGGGAAGGTGTTCTTCACTGTTACTCTTGGATAGCACTGATCTAGCTTGAAGGAATGCTGCCTGAAATAACAGTGAATTGGCTCTGACTGAATTCCTGAGAGTCAGGTCACGAGATTTATGTTTGTCTGTTTTGGCTGCCTTCTCTTAGGGGATTGGCAACAATCCAAAGGACTGAGATTATTTGAGTTTACTGAGTTCTGCAAATCCCACATCTAGAATTGCTTTTGTTCTTCAATTAGATACCCCGAGTTATAAATGGGGGAATTGCGTTTCCCTAGTCACAGGAGCCTTAGGACACTCTGTAGAGATGATATAGTCTCCACAATTCAACAGGTCATCTACTGCATTATATATTTGCAGTTACATTGAAAATCCATAATTCAAAGTAGCTTTACATATGCTACTAAATGTGTTTCAGATGATACCATTTTAATAGTTCTTTGTGTTTCTATGAAATATGAAAACAAATTATAAATTATACCATTGTTCCTGAGTCTTATGTCTTAAGTAAATTTAAGAAATTCACAGAAAATACAGTCACCACACAAATCAGTTCTAAAAATTGTTGTTGCTTTGAGGAGTGTGAGTTCATTTTATGGAAGTTCTACCTTCCATAAGCATGTTGGGTAATTTTCTTGTTGCTATGATAAAATTCCCTGACAACATCAACATAAGGAAGTCCTGATTTTGCCTCACCAGTTCGGGGTACAATTCACCATGATAGATACACAGAAAAAGTTCTATGCATATTTAATTAACAACACTTTTGTGAGAGTGAAGAAAATGTAACCCATATAAATCATGAAGTCTGACATTTGATATTTTTAACTCTAATTTGGTGCTTTTAGGTATATAACACTTATGCTTAGGTATAGTGACATATAAATAATGATAATAAAATGTGCAAACTATATCTCTAAAACTTTGTTTTGAGGATAGAATAAAGTACATGCTGAGTTCTAGGACATACTAAACTATACAATAAATCCTAGGCTGAAGGGCAAATAAAAAACTAAATGATGTCATCATAAAATATGAGACTCTCCAAAATCCTGTAGTCCTAGTTTGGTTTTGGTTGCTATGACCTAAAGTAACGTGGTGGGAAAGAGTTTACAGTGTCTTACAGGTTAAAGTGCATTATCTAGGAAAGCCATGGCAGGAGCTCAAGGTGGGAGGCGTATGCAGAGATGGAAGCAAAGGCCACATAAGAACATTGTTTATTGCCTTTCTTGTAGGCTCATGTTCATGTACCTTTTTTATATCCTCTGAGAAATCCTGGTCAAGTGTTGCACATCCCACAAGAGACTGGACCCTCTGATACCAATACACAATCCAGAAAGAGCTCCATAGACACAGGCACAATCCATCAGATAGAGGTGCTCCCTTAGCTGATGCTCCCTCCTCCCGAGTTTTGTCTATGCGACAAAAACTAGCCATCACACAGAACAAATTAATGTTTACTGTTCTCCTTATAACACTAAACAAACAAATCTTTAACATATATGTTTTCTAATTTATCTTTTTTTCTTATTATGGCTACCTTCAGATATACTTAAAAAATGAAAAAAGTTCTATGCATATTTAATTAGCATTAATTTTTTTTCAAATTTCTGTAGCAATACAGAAACCACAGAACAGATTTGAAATGTTCAAAACAAAATCTTTTTGAGGGTAGTCTACACTATTACGCTAAGGCATGAACAAAGAATACACCAATAGATATGCTAACATAGAGGAAGAAATTCTCATGGGATATCAATGATAGATAAAGAACTACAGGCAACACGGTAGTTCCAAGAGTGGGAGGTGTCGCTCGCTGTTTGTGTCTGTGATCTTTCTCATAATGATTTACTCAGATGAGGAACTGCCAAATTTCCTTGATGTGCTCTTTGAAATGTAGAGTTTTTATGAAGATTATATTGTTTAAGAAATACCTATTGTTTCTGAAACACGTTGAAAAAGAGAAAATCTGCCAAATAAGTATCCATGGAAGTTTTTTCAAAATACAATTTCCCTTGAGTCTTCTTCAGTAAGAAATCAAGGCTATAAAGGATGCTATTAAATGATCTCTGTTGTGTTAAACCAATAACTAAATCCAAAGATAATCGTGACAAGTGTTTCCCCCTAGAAAATGACACACAGTATGTGCTTAAATTTGTATGAGTATCCCTGTCTATTACTCTTCCAGATGTAAGCAAATAATTTGTGTTTATAACCTTTAACAAAAAATTACAATTTTTCTATTGGTGACATGCCATCAATTTTGAAAGACTTCTTTTCATTCTCATAAATTTCACAAAATGGCACAATACCTATGGAAATCCAATTTTTCTTTAAGCTTTCATGCTGAGTTCAGCATTAAACAAGAACTGTTGATGTTATGTTTTTAGCTCAAGTTAGAAAATACAAACTTTAGAATTTTTCATCTTTAGGAATGTGTCTCTTAAGAACCGTTCTGTGCAATTGTGACTCAACACTAGCAAAAATAAAGTCAACTTTATAGGCAGAGGACGTGGGCCATCATTAAAATAGCTTTGCTCTCATCTCACCAAAACAGCCATATTCCTGGAGTGAGTGTCAGATGAAATATAATCAAATAGATTGCGAAGATGCATTGTAACAGCGTAACAGTACTTTCTTCAATAAAGCAGATTTGACAGATAGCAAAACTGGAACAGTCCCAAATATTATCATTCACTGTCCTTTGTATTATTCATTTTCTTAAGGCAGCTGGAATACAGAGTACATTGGGTAAATCCACAGAATCCTTAGTCAATAACTGATTTTTTTTCATAAGGAGTTTTAAATTGAACTCAGAGGGAGAAAAGAAGAAGAGGTTAAAATAAAATCAACATATATGATTGTGGGGATCACTAGGAGGCCAAAGACTGATGTTTCAGCTCTAATATGAGTAAACATGTACAGCTATCTAGAACCAATAACTTTTAATTATCAAGCAAGCCAAAGCCAGATGAAGATCATAGTATCAAAGGAAACTGTTGCCAAAAAGGCAACTGCTTTGAATTGCATAAAATGAAAGGATTCACATTTTTTTAATAATCAGGAGATTATAGAAGAGATTAGATTGGAACCACATGAATTGGCAGAATGATTAAAGTATTTTTGGAGTAAAAATAATGACACTTTAAGATAAATTTAAAATTAGTAAGGAGATTAACTGACATACAAAGAGGGAGTCAAGCAAGCTGCCATCTAAGGACAAACACTTAACCTTACAGAAGGTAAAAGAATAAATATTGAGCCCAAATTATCTCAGAGCCTGTACCTTAAGGCATGTAGGACAGAGAAAAGCCTGGCTTGAGTTTTAAGGATAGTCTTAAAGTTACTGAGTGAGGTTGAGACATCAAAATCTAGGTAGACAGCCCTCCAGCCAGAGAAAGGGCTTGGCTGTCTCTCAGTGGCTGGAGGTACCTCTGTATCACATGATGTCACTTAACCTATATAAGTTGATGCTCACTGTAATAAATTGAGTTCCTGCTTTGACTTGACTCCCATTCCTTAGTTGGGGGACATATAGGTAAATTAAGTTGTAGACATAACATACTATATAATAATGATATTAACTCATCCATTGAACAGATATTGCTTTACAAATATTATTGGAACTATTTCATGTATCTTGGATTAATTGAATTTGCCATAATGTTATATGGAAGATACTAATATATTTATTTTGTATGAAGAAAATAAGTCATTGAAAGATTAAATAACTTGCCAAGGACCATACGTTGAAAATAACCAGAGCCAAAACTGTATTCAAGGCACACTGTCTCTCCAAAATAAATGAAACAGTGCTGCTAGTGATGAGGGTACTATACCCAGAGACGATTATCTTCAGAAATTCAAATTGGAAAACAGCTGAAGAGGGAAGGAGTGGTCTGCCATGTCACACATTTAACTGCCTGTGGTGCCTCAAAGGCCTGTCATTGGGCAGCTGAATTAACACACAGCATCAATGCTACCACTAGTGTTTGGAGAGAGTAGTTTCTGTGGAGTGTATGGGATAGAATTTTAAATGAAATGTTTACAAGCAAGAATTAGAGGGAAGAGATCAAAGGAGGCTAAACAGGGGAACTTTTGAAGTAATGTGTAGTGAAGAAGAGACTGGAATAAGATGACGGGGGCAGTGAGTTGCAATAAGGGATGTCTTTGTATTAAGATGCCATTTAGTGGATGTGGAGTGGACAAGACACAGGTGTGTGTGTGTGTGTGTGTGTGTGTGTGTGTGTGTGTGTTCCTCTTGAACAGTGCCTGGCCATTTCCTGGTTAATATACAAGAGTATAAACCTATCCCAGGATGCAGCTGAATGGGATCAGTTGACTCTCTTATAAAGATATTGAAAAAAAAAAGGAAGGTCATTGTGTCAAAGTAAAAGCACCTAGAGGTTTGTGACTTTGCCATAAATGCAAGCTCTGAACGGGCATCTGTGATTTTCCTTAAGGACCATGGAGAGATGGGGCATGGGAAGAGATGGTTAAATGGTAAAATTTCAAAGCTCTTATGTGAAAATCTGCTTTTAATTAGTCAACAATACAAAGTTTTGTTCTTGGGAATTGAAGATTAGTGTACTCCCAAATATTACTTGTTTTATTTTAACAAATGATGAACTCTAAGGGAGTGGGGATTAAAAAGAACAATGGGTTTCATTTCAGCAGTGATAAATGATCCTCTGACTTGGTTTGCCTTTACATGCATGAGCACACTTCGAAGGTTTTGTTTCCACTTCTTATTGGAGTTACATGGTGTAATTAATGATGAACATATTTCGACACTGACGCTAACATAAAGCTTAAAATATAAAGAAATTAATTGCTACAATGAAAAATAAAAATATTTTAAGTCTTGTATAAAGCAATAGATCCCATGTTTTAATTCTTCAGTGCCTACTCCATAATTATATATTTAAATCACTGAGTACATTTAAATGTTTCCATTTACAAAAAGGATTCATTGTTCCATTAATTCAGTTCAAAATGTATTATTGAATACCACAAACTTTGAGATAAACTATAGATGAAGACTGATCCATAAGCATCCAAATTCATGATCTTAATAGGTCCTGTAGGAACAATAACACTGAGTATCTGTCATCTGTGAGGTATAATTTCCACAATAAGAATCAGCATGGATATCTCATTTAACTTATAAGAAAACCATCTAAATGATATGTCCAAATACACTGTTAACAATAGGATAGAACTCAAATCTGATCATTTAGTGTTCAATCCTACATTCTTTTTGTGAATCCACATTCCTCTTAACAAATGTATAACAAAAAGATCCACTGGGATTAAAACAACAATATTTATTCTCATGAATTCCTGTGGATGAGGATTCTGCAAATGCACTGCTGGGTCCTCTACCTCTGCAGCCAGGTGTCAACTGCAGCTGCAGTTGTCTTGGGCACAAATGTAGGAAAGACCTTCTGGTGACTCACTCATGGGTGCTAAAGGAATTCAAATCCTGCCAGGTTGTTAGATGGAGAGATGAGTGCCCGGCCAGGTGCTGACCGAATGCTTGGGTTATTTCTTTGTCTTCTGTACTTCTTCATCAAACAAGACACAATATAGCTGTTTTTTTTTTCCATCAGTGTGAGCCCTTGAAGGTTAACAAGTTACAAACTGTAGTCTTTCCTCTCTAAGGGTGGGTGTGGAATCCCATTACTTTGCCTGTATTGTACTCACTAAAAGAAAGCGAGGGAATTCATTTCACACTCAAAGGAAGTGTATTATGTGACAGCAGAGATGCTAGGAGTTAGGGGTGCTTTAGGGAGATTGTATGAAAAGTCTACCTCTATGCACATATAAAGTGCTGTAATAATTCAAATAAGAAGTCAGTGCATCTGTGAGGGCTCAGTAAGGACTAAAGGAAAGTTATCAGTACTAGAACTGCAGGCTAAGTATTTCATAGTGGTTACAAAATTGTTTTATCTGTGGATTCTTTTTTAATGTAAGGCATACACTTAATCAATAAAGGGGTCAAATCATTTTTGAAGCCTACAACAAACAATGTTGGGAAAGTATGTTGAGTCACTGGGTTGTAAGGCATGCATCAGGTCCACCGGCTGAGACAGTGTGCCTGATCTAATGGGAGCTCACCAAAATCAGCTGGACTGGGACTGACCGAGCATGGGATCAAACTGGACCCTCTGAATGTGGCTGACAATTGGGGCAGACTGAGAAGCCAATGATAATGGCACTGGGATTTGCCTCTACTGCATGTACTGGCTTTTTGGGATCCTGTTCTCTTTGGCTGCACACCTTCCTAAGCCTGGATGGAGGCTGGAGGGCCTTGGACTTCCCACAGGGCAAGGTACCCTACCCTCTCTTAGGACTGGAGTGGGAGGAGTGAGTGGGGGAGCTGGAGGGAAATGGAAGGAGGGGAGGAAGTGGAAATTTTGAATGGTATTATTTATAAAGCAAAGAAGATAAATAAAAGAAAGAACATTGAAAAACACAACCAGACCTTAAATTTTGGACAGAATGTTCATTATAGACTTGGGTTCTGAAAAATAATGATATTTTTTTTGACAAGAAAATTGTACATTAACATAAAACTTGCTGTTTTTCCAAGGATATATGTGGCTGCAATTTAAAAACAAAACTGAAAAACCCTGTAGTGGAACAAGTCTTTGGAAAGTGATTTTATTATATTTACTAAATGTGTGTGTATGTGCCTGTTGTGCACCTGCAATAGAGCGTGAATGGAGGTCAGAGAGCAGCTGGCGGCAGGCCATTCTCTCTTTCCACTATGTAGGCTCTGGAGATCACATTCAGGTCATTAGGCTTAGCGACAAGTTCCTCTTTTCAACTGCGACATCTGACAGACACCTCTGGAAAAAACAGAAGGATGTATGTATAAGAGAATTAGAATTTTATCTTACAAGGCATTGATTAACTCCTAGAAAAACTTCAAAGATAGTGAATTGATGCTATTCATTAACAATAGTTTCAGTGCCAATAATTTATTAATGGAAAAGGGGCAGGCAATGAAGATGTTACACTAACCTTGATAAACAACGGTGAACAAGGCAATGGTGATGGGGGAGGGAAAGATCATGTATCATCATGCATCTAAAATAATAACTAATTGAATTTGTAATTTAAGTTCAGAAGATATAGAAAAGAAAAAGGACTTTAGATTTCTGTTTGTAAGCAGAGTACTAACATTCAAGTTATATAATACTTTTGGGGGGAAGGACAAATCATCACCAGTCTTCATGTCCCTTATCAATTTTTATTAGAAATTACATGGTATGTATAATATTTATTAATAAAAGATATTCTCATGCTACATATTGTTAAACCGCTTTTTAATCACATCATTTGCCTTAAATAAAAATAGAAATCGTGCCGCGTATTGGAACCTTGGCAAGCAGAGACGACAGCAAGAAATGAGATCTAACATTGCTGAGAAACGTCCAGTGGATCTATGAGAATATTGTAGTCTAAGTTAATTAATGCGATTGCCCTTATTCATTTAACTAATGCGATTTGAGCTAGGAATTGTTTCCGTCTTTGTTATTTCTCTGACAGATAATCTGTAAAGGCCAAGTAATACTTTAATTCACCGTAGGTCTCGTCTGTCCCTATTGATCCTTCACCTTTTCCTCCTCCCTTCTTGCTATCTTTAGAAACCGAACTGATTGTGGACAAGAAGCATCTGGAGAAATGGAGATGCTTGGCTTGGCTTGGCAATGGCAGGTGTATGATTTTTATGTTCTTGGCCACGAGGATCGCTAGCAAGTCTAAGATTTGGTGTCACTACCCTGCCTTTCTGACTTCTAGCCGCCCTCCTTGACCCTGGCAGTTTTAGGAGTTCTAATTCTGAAAGCAATCCTTTGGTCCTCATAGATGCATGTCATAAGGACAAAATGCCATATGGATTTTGATGGTCTCACATTTGAGCTTTGGCCTGGTGATGGTTTCACTTTAATTTACTAAGAATGCTAGGGCCATTTGGCTGAACTATCAACAATAAAACATGTTTACTGAGTTCTTATGTTAGGAATATAGACATGAATTCAACATAATTATTTGTTATGGCCATTGTCAACCAGGAACATAAACATAGTAGAAGTTAGGAGATGATATAAATAATGACAAAGAAAAAAGCTGCAACATCTTAATATAAGGTATTATAGATGCTGAGGCAAAGAAGATCATGCACTACCTAGGGGTTCAGAAAATTCCCCTTTTTAGGTGAACAGGGAGAGAGGCTTTGTGTAATGGAAGCTTTGAGAAGAAGAATAAAAGAGAAGCAACAGGACAAAAAATGTAATCATAGAATTTAGGAATGTATCACTTTCCAGCCAGACTGTTTAATAATGAATAACTAAATGAGATTAATACTCAGGGAAGAAAGGAAAATTGAAATATCATGAGGTTATACTGCTCAGATTGTCACCAAAAGTCAAACATTTGATAGTCACAGTTCTAGAGACTATTGACTAAACTTTGTTCATCTTTGATAAGTAAAACCCATCTCTATCAGCATTCCTTGAAGTTGGGTGGCCACTAAACTGGACATTGACTTTGAAACCTTTGGTTTCTTTGAATGACTGAATGCTACCCTGCAAGATTTTCACCTTTCACAGTAAGTTTTGAATTCTCAAACTACCAGATTCTAAGACTTACCAAAAAGTTACACTGATCTAAAATATAGACACAAAGCATGGACAATCAAATAGTTCTTTATCGACCCCAAAAATCATAAACCTATGTCTGACAAAGTTTCAAAAGCAGCTCAATGGAATAACTTAATCCATTAATAAAAGGTGCTAGGAGAATTGAGCAACTATACAAACAAGCAAAAGAAATGTACTTTAGACCTTATTTCGTTTCAAGGATAAGTGTAAAATATGAAATTCTAACACTAGTGGAAGCAATAACAAGTGAAAATCTGTGATACTGGGATTAGTCTAACGTCTGACAAAAGAAGCCAGAAGCACAATGCAAAAACCCAAAACCTAATAAATTAGATCTTGTTACAGAGGAAAGAAATATTAAAAAAAGACATCCCATTTCTGACTAAGGTCTTATATCCTCAATTTTAAATTTCCAAAAATCAAATAATAATAATAATAATAATAATAATAATAATAATAATAATAAAATAAACAAACCTTTATAAAGAAATGAGCAAAAGTTCTTGGTGCCATGATAAGTGTAGGATATGTTGACACACACAACACAATTAATCATTGGGTAAATGCAATGAAAACCGATAGGAAAATCTAGTTTATAGTTACTAATAACTAGCAAAACACAGAGTGAAAGTACCAAATCTGTGGAGGGAATGAACACCTGGATTTCTTGTCCAATGGGATGCCAAATGTGATGGAGAGCCATGTAGTAACTTCCTATGAAGGTCAATATTGTATAATACGAACAAATGTCTGTTGAATCAGCTGGACCACTCAAGTCTAACTGGTGAACCTGTGAGTCTATTGTTGTCATTTGCAGGAGCATGGGTGACTTGCAGGCAGTTATTTCACAAAGAACCTAACCATAGCTTAAAGGATGGTTGACGAAAGCTGCATTCCAAGTGCTCCCTGGACCGTTTTCAGGAAACACCACTAGAGACTCATCTCTCCATTGCAATTGTTTATTTCTTTTATCAGTTTAGGAGAGGCCTTGCAAGTCTTAATTTTCTGTACATCCTGTGTCCTATAACTTTTAGCTCCTGTTTGTGGTTTTGTTCATTTAATATTTCTTTAGCATTCCTTCAAGAAGAATGCTTCAATTTGGAGGCAAGGAATAAAATTTATCATGTGACCTAATGTTTTTCTAGGTTATTTTTCAGAAAATTAATGTATAATCAAATGGAATACTATATCTGAATATATAGCACTTCATTCTTAATTATCAAAAAAGTGTAATCAGATTTGCCAAGTCCAAATTCTACCATGGGATGTTTGAGCTGTGATAAATTCATGCAGTTTAATTTTTTTTGTAATAAAAGAAACCAAATTGTTTAATGGAATGATATGGAAGTTGCATAATTCATTCTGGTTAATGAAATCTCTCAAATTTCCAAAGGCTATACAAGATTACATTTCTATAACATTCTGAGAACCCTAAGAGAGACATATAAGGATCTAATATACATGGGAAGTAGAAAAAGGCAAGATCTGAATAAATTGGGAGCATGAGGACCATGGGGGAAAGTAGAAGGGGAGGGAGAGGAAAGAAGGAAGAAGGGAAGCAGAGAAAAATTATAAATAAATAAATAAATGCAAAACTACTGTGGTGAGAACATATTCTTGTATTTCTGTGGCTGAGGCAGGAGTGGTGGGCAAGAATCTGCTGCTAACAACAAAAGTTCTTAGAATTGTTTCTATTCTAGAAAACCTAGTCAATTTCTATAGACTCCGTTCACAGACACTGCTAATGCACGCTAACCAACAAAATTTTAGGAACAGAGTGAATTTTTGGAAATATGATTTCCAAGATCCATTAATTATGTCAATAAAAAAGTGGAAATAAAATAAAACTTTTTTCTGGACATATCAAGAAGTAGGAGCACAACTTTAAAACTTAGCTTCCAAGTGGCCTTGCGCAAGGTAATCAAGTCTCATAGGGTGACACACAGCCTATGAGAATTTCCTTATGAACTTACAGTAATACATTTCTATATTACAGAAAATACTTTGTACCTTAACAGTGATTTATTTCTTGAAATATATTCTTCATGGGTTTTCTCTCTGTTAGTTAATTCATGCTGTTGTAACAAAATGCCATAGACTAGGTGACCGTATAGCTGACAATTCTTTCCCATGGTTGAGGGAGCAGAGATGTCCTATGTGAAGGTGATGCTATTCACAGTGGGTCTCTTTCCGTTGTAAAGGGCAACTCTGTCTCTATGAGATTCTATAGTCTTCACGTGAGAAGAAGGAGAGGAAATGGGGAGGAAAAAGAAGTGAGGGAGAAAGGGAGGGAAAGAGAGGGACAGAATCAGAGACAGTCATTTAAAAAACTAATCTAAACCTAACTATTTCCCAAGCTCTCACCCCCAAATACCTCATACTGGAGATTAGGCCTCTGACAAATGAACACTGGTGGACACACACACACTCAGTACATGATAAATTTCTACCCTTGCTCTTATCTCTGATCATAAATACATTAGAAGTAGTGTCATTTCACATGGAAAAGTGAAACAGAATAAAATAGTATCAGGAAAGGAGCAAGCAATCTGACCTGGATAGTCCTCTCTACCTAGTACCTGCCAAGATAAGGTTTGCCAATGAAGTCACAAAATTATCGTTAACTTGAAGATCCCTATGTATAAAATATATACGATAAAAACAATGTCCTGATGCATTTTTAGAAATTTTTTATTTTGTAAGGGTGTGTATTTGTGTATGTGTGCATGTAAGTGAGCATTTGCTTATCATGTAGCATGTTTGGAGGCCCGAGAAGAACTTGCAGAAATAGGTTCTGTCCTTACCCCATAGGGGTCAAAGGTATCAAACTCTAGAAACCAGGCTGGACAGCAAGTGTCGTTCCCTACTGAGCAATCTCATGAGCCCTGCCTGCAGTTTTAGAACACTTCTGTGTTATGTATATACTGCCCTACATTAACACTCAAATAATAGTTTGGTAACTTTATAAATCCTAAACCATACAAAAGCACAAGATGATCTTGAAGAATAGTTGGGCTTTGTTAATGAAATGCTCTTTTGAAGACATTTATTCTTCTCTTCCTAAAGAGAACATTTGTGTGTTTTAAATCTATTTCCTGGAAAAACACTTTAGTATTAATTTCCATGCATAATTCAACAAGGTCAGTCCTGACATTTAAAAAACCTGACAGTAGGTGCTAAAAATGGTTTCGGGAATTATATTATCAGATATAGGCAAGCTGCAGTCATCACTTACTATTAGAAATTTTGCATGTTTCACATTTTACCCCACCAGAAGATATGCAAATGAGCTACAAGTCGCATATTTTGCACTTTCGGAATTTATAACTCTCACCCATAGAATCATAGGGCTTTTCTTCTCTGCAAACTATGAAGAAAATTCTTCTCTTTCTACACTTATAGATCTGGCTTAATTTGATTTAATTTGAAAAAGTGCAAAGGGGAGCAAGGAAAGAGGGAGAGTGTTGGGGAAGAAGAAGAGGAAGAGGGAGAAAGACAGCTGGAGAGAAAGGCCCAAGCTAAAACTTTACTGCTCAACTGCACGTTGGGTTTCGATTTAACCTGCTTACATCTTGGTGGAAATGAAGATGCCCATCAAAAATATGAATGTCTTTTGTTCCCAACAATTTACAGCATTTTATGGCCTATTTCATTACATCATAAATGTCATAATGACCAAATGTTCCATGAAATGTCATAAACTGCCATGAATTACAGCTATCATCGAGTTGCGTGTCTGGAAAACCGGGCGTCTGGCTCATGGTCAGGTGACACTGGATACTTTGTGCATTTCACAATCTCTCTGTGCTGTGGTACCAAGTTAATTAATTTTAATTCATTGCCCAAATGTACCTTGGTTCTCTCTCAAAAAAGAATTAATTAGTCTGGAGTCCGTGCTTCACTGAATCAAGTATTTCCCAATCATGAACAGTTATTTTTTAAAACATCAGGTGTTGAAAGAAGCCTACCATCTTGCTTTAGCGAGGCCCTCAGACATGGGGCAGCATTTTCACTATAGCTTCCTTTTCAGAAATAGGGTGTTTGCAGTTTGGCGCTGAACTGATCGTATCATTCACGTTCAGCCTTGAGCACAGCTTCTCTGGCCATACTATCTCCCCATTATCTTTCTCAGAGCATAATTCTGTGTCTGTGTAAGGAGGAAGTGGGGAGACATCCGAATGATGCCATCCAGGCTTCATAACGCCACACCTGCATTTCTGAATCTATTTGTATTAGTAAGTTTTATTCCTCAGCTTTGATTTAGCTAAAGGAATTTACTTTGCTAGCTGTGAAGGAGTTTTAAAATATGAATTTTCAACTTGTATCAACATTTTAGAGGATTTTTCTTAATCTCAAAAAGGATATTATGAGTTTTCTACTCTAGGTTTTAATGTGTCCCCACCCTGTAAGTAAGGGTTGAACCTCTCCTGAATCTAGGCACAGAAGTTGGAGGAAGAAGTTAACATGGTGCCTTCCGTTTCTCCTTCATAACATTTATTTACCCAAGATCTCCAAAGAAAGCATACATTCAAGTCCACCTGATCAACCAAGACATTTGCTTCTGAATTCCATATTTCAAGTCCACGGAGGAATAAGTTTTGAAGTACTTAAGTATTTAAGCCAGTACTTTCAACTAATTCCAGAAGCCCTTCTTAACCCCTTTTACTTAATTAATTTTCTAGTCCTTTTACCACTGGATAAATTCAGAGGCAAGCTAACGTAATCCTTCTGGGCACAGGTGTATCTTATAGTCAACTGATATAAACAGCAATAGTAGATGCGTTAGGGCACAGGTGTATCTTATAGTCAACTGATATAAACAGCAATAGTAGATGCGTTAGCTCTTTGGGTTTACGGTTTCAGTTTACCTCGGTTTAGAAGACAGAGTAGTTGAAAACTGAATAGGAAAGCACATCCAAGTTCTCCACATCTGTCCTAGCTTCTCTCTTACCTTCCTCAACTTTCACTTCTTGCAGACCCAGCTAATTATCTATCTAATCATGATTTCTCCATAGTTCTTTGGCCAACACCAAAGGTCATTCAATACACAGACTGGCATAACACCCTCAAATCAACTATATTTATAAAAATATTAAGCACACAGTTGTATCAAACATATTTTTCTGAAGCAATTAATTGTTCTTGGTAAGGTTCAGAACCTGCTACCCCAAATGTGGCCTCTAAGAAGGCAGCAGAAGCAAGACAATGTTCCTAAATTTATTTCTGTTTGTTGTTCTCACCTGGAGCAAGGCATGGAAGGGTTCTCTGGCTTTGTTTTACTAAATGTGTCATAAGAAGCCCATTCTATATGGTGTTCCGGATGCTAGCAGGAGAGGGATAAACAAGCAGTTGGTAAACAAACAGCTGCTGAATTAGTCCCAGGTAATCATGTTTCCTGTGCCTTCCTCTCCGGTCATATTTTTGTTGGATACTCCATAACATAGGTTTCCCATTTCATTGTATATTCATTTCTGAAATTTCTTGTGTCGTATAAAGTTATATCAAAGAAATCTATATGATATTTTCTTGTTTATTTGTCCTTCTTTATATAAGTTCATCAGTGATGAAGAGGGGAAAGATATTGCTCATTCTATCTTGGGCTCGTATATAGGAAAATGAAAACATTTTTTGGTTTAGAAAAGAGTCTTAAAGTAATGGAACTTGTCATACTGAAGATCTATCTGGCTGAACAATGAATTTTAATACAAATCTAGATGCTTAGCTTATTATAAAACCCCAAGGTAATATCCCAAAGTCCAACTCAGCAACAATAGAATTATGAGACAATTTATATATTCCAGGAGGAGCATTTACTGCAGGCCTCCAGGCACTTTCTACTGTGGACAAGGCAATGATAAAATGTCAACCTAGTGTTTCAGTATTGTCAAGTATGATGCACCCCTCTTCACTACAGTCTTTATGAAGTGGCTATAATGACAAAAATCGGGAGGAAATGTCTATTTAAGGACTTTTTATATTTTCAAATTCTTCAATGTTTCTATTTGCTAAGCTCTATCTGTCATGCCATTATAATTCATAATTTTCAGTCTTTTTAAAAGTTAATCATCTAAAATTTATTGTACTTTGGAAGTTAAGAAAACCTAAGTTCGAACTCCATGTATTTTTTTAATTAGTCATTCTTACTGTAATAACATAATGAACAAATAAAGAGATAAACAAACCTAGGAGAAAAGCTAACCTAACTATAGAAACAGTGCCATGTTTAGAGGAAAGATGCTGGACGATGATAAATGCAACACCTGGCTTTGTGACTGAGTCAATGAGGAACACATTCCTCAGTGTTTGCTAAGCACTTAGGTGCTTTTCAACTTTTCAATTTAATCTGGCCTCTTGATATTGTCATTTTACATTGATTGTTTATCAATAACTTTTTGAAAGAGAACCTCACTGTTTTTATGGACTGTTTTATTTTTGAATGGCATCGTGCTAAGCCTGTTAGAAGATATAAAGATAAATGAGACATAGGCTATTCCACGAATCAGTCTAAGCACTTTAGAAAAAATCATCAGGGTCTACTTAGGAGAAGAAAAGTGTGCAGGGGAACGTGGGAGAAGGAGATTTTGAATATTAAGTTCTTTCTTGTGCTTTTATTTTCAAGAGGATACTAAGCATTAAAATTGTTAATAATAGAGACAATATAAAACAGTAAGACTTAATCACCAAAACAGAAGTAGCAGTTATATGTGTCTTTATTATGATTTTATTTTTTTTCAATGCTTTTGCTTTTTAAAGAGCAGAAGATAGGTAGAGATTTTTCAAGCCATTGGAAACATCACACTTTCGTGTGCCTTCAGGGTCAGGGACAGACTGTCATAAAGATAAAATTCACATTTTAGTTTTAAAATGTGGCTATACCATGTGCCGGTCAATAGTTTCACAACTATTGAATGGAGAGTGACATTCAGGAAGCTATAGAATTTGAGCTTCCAACTCACTTGTTTGTGTGGTTCTTTTCAACTTGTCTAGGTCAAATGTTTCCTGTTTAACATGAGGTACTACTCTGTTTTCCTCATTGATTTTCTCAAGGTGGTGATGTTGCCCAGTTGTAGTTGAACCTGACCTGAAGTAGAATGACTGCCTCTTTACCATGGCATAGTGACTTGATACTTGGACTGAGATTAGCTTTCTCTTCTGTCTGAATTTGAAGTCTATCTTTGTGTGTGTGTGTGTGTGTGTGTGTGAGAGAGAGAGAGAGAGAGAGAGAGAGAGAGAGAGAGAGAGAGAGAGAGAGAGAGAGAGAGAGAGAGAGAGA
>NW_026068078.1:1517325-1528377 GCF_014885135.2 Alexandromys fortis | reverse complement strand
CCTCCCCCTCCCCCAATCGAGTCCCCCTCCCTCGTCAGCCCAAAGAGCAATCAGGGTTCCCTGTCCTGTGGGAAGTCCAAGGACCACCCACCTCCATCCAGGTCTAGTAAGGTGAGCATCCACGAAACTGCCTAGGCTCCCACGAAACCAATAGGTTCCATAGGATCAAAAACCCATTGCCATTGTTCTTGAGTTCTCAGTAGTCCTCATTGTCCACTATGTTCAGCGAGACCGGTTTTAACTCGGGCTTTTTCAGACCCAGGCCAGCTGGCCTTGGTGAGTTCCCGATAGAACATCCCCCCTTGTCTCAGTGTATGGGTGCACCCCTCGCGGTCCTGAGTTCCTTGCTTGTGCTCTCTCTCCTTCTGCTTCTGATTTGGACCTTGAGATTTCAGTCCCAACTAGATCACAAACCATATAGAGGGCTATAAATTACCAAAAACTAAAATATTCAAGAAATGGGTCAAAAAAACCGCTGGAGCTGAAAGGCAAGGGAGACCATGTACTTGGTAACAAGAGCTCCAAAATCTTCCATTGCAAATGACGGGAGTACAATAAAGGGAACGCATAGACACGTGGAACCTCAGTGACAATTTCGGCTTCAGACGCTGCAGGATGCACATGCTCAGACAATGACTGTGGAAAGCTATTGTTGGGGCTCAGAAAACGACACCAAAATTACACAGCTGCAGACTTGAAGCTGAGAGCACCTGGGGAAGGGCTGTCTCTGAAGTTCTCTTATCTGCCTACACCTGCATATGCCAGAGAAACACAGCTGCCTTCAGTCTTCACACTGTAATTTCAGTAACCAAGAAAGATTAAGCACATGCCATGCAGAAAGAGACTGAAAGATCAAATACCACATTTAGGGCCCATGCCCATTGTGTCCCAGCACAGTTCCTATTCTATGGGTCCATTCATCTCCCTGAAACCATTTGTTCCCTCCGGAAAAGTAGCCATAGTTCCCAGCTCTCCCGCATTTATGAAAATGGTATGTAAGTCTCACACATCTGATTCTTTTTCAGTTTATTCTTGTGACTCTCCTGAGCATGTTCATATCACTGAATCGGGCTCTTCCTCCTGTCAAGCTCTGTCCACTTATGTCAGCAGATAGGACAGTCAACCCTTCAGGAGAGTTCACATCTCCGTCCTGTGTCTCACCATCTCTGACATCTGTCTCTGTGATTTTTTTTGCACAAGGACTGACAGTGGTGATTAGTAGCATCTGCAGGGCTCTCATCTTCCACTTACGTTAATCTAAGGAGCCTGTGTTCCTTCAATAATCTCCAGAATAAAAAGCTTGTGTGTCCATGGCCTAGACCTTAGAATTCCTGCTTCCCTAAGCCTAGGCCTTAGTCCCAACTTTCAAGGATTGGTGGGAATGGGTTTCTCCAAAGAATACTGGATCAACAAAACTCATGTTCTTTAGCTATACAATAATGCTGGGAAGAGGAGGAATATTGGTAATTTTCTTAGTAGGTTTGCCAGCAGAGGAAGAGGAGACAAAATGTCTATTTGAAATCAGTAGGGCACCAGAGGATTTGGATTCCCCCTAATTGACTATGTTTTTTTTTTCCCACATATTGACTTAAAGCATCGAGTCCTTTTTGTTTATAAGTACATGGGTTTGGCATGTCCATGTTCATGTGTGTGTAGGTACATGCACACATGTCTGTGTTTTTAACACAGAAGACAGTCTTTGGTTTCCTTACAATTGCTTCTAATTCTAGCCTCAGGAGATCCACTTCTGGTTTCTCTGAGCACCTGCATACATAGAACACACACACACACACACACACACACACACACACACACACACACACACACGAATGCATCTGCAATTGCATTTTTTAAATTTACAACTGGGAAAACTTAAAAATAAATGATAAATAGTTCTTTTGATCATGAAATACTACAAAAAATTTTGCTTTAAAAACAGGCTTTCAATGTGTTAACCTAATTAGACTGGAGGCAAGTGGTTTGTATTTTTCAGTTTCAGAAATGGTGTAAACTCTGAGACTTTCTAAGCTTAAACAAAAAAGTCCATCTTTGGGTAAACATAAAATAATATGATTCTCTATACTTTTTGTCTTAGTTAGGGTTTCTATTGCTGCGATGAAACACCATGACCTAATTACAAGTCAGGTGGAGTTTATTGGGGTGCTGCTTACTGGCTTGTTCCACATTGCTTGCTTAGCCTGTTTCCTTATAGAACATGACCACCAGCCCAAGGGTGACCCCATCCACAATGGGCTGTTTCCACCCCATCAATCACTAATTAGGAAAATGTTCTACAGGCTTGCCCACAGCCTGGCCTTATGGATGCATTTTCTCACGTGAGGTTTCCTTCCCTCAGATGACTATAGCCTGTGTTAAGTTGAGCATAAATCTAGCCAGCACCCTGGTTTGCAAACGTCCTTAACATAGTGTCTCTTTATTCCCTCTCCCTCTGTATCGGCAAGACCTCAACAATAACAATACCAGCTGACACAGCAGCACGGATGGGATGGGAGTCGGGAATGTTGCCAGGCCCCGCCCTAGACGAGGAACAACAGGCAGTTAATGATTAATAAGAAAGAAAGATTCAATCTTCCCCAGATATGAGCCCCTCATAGGTTACCCAGTACCAAGTGGTTAGCACATATCCAGGTGAGCCACACTGAATGAACTAAATAGGTTTTATTTCTATTGCTTTGTACATATGAAACAATAATATCTAAAAACAAAAAAGAGGGAGTAGGGAGCTGGGGTTAGATTTGGGCCATGGTGAAGTATATGGATATGATGCACATGAAATGTATGAAAATTTCAAAGAAGGAATAAACATAATACAGCTTTAAATTAAAGGTCCATTTTTGTTTATTACAGCCTATTTAGTTACAACCACCAGGTGTCAGTAAGACTTGGAAAGCAACAGTGTTTACATAGTGCTGTGTGATTCTGTTCGTTCAGTGTCTGGTAGCAAATTAATACAGGTTTTGGTCCTGTTTTGCTTGGTTCCAGTATAGGAGATGTAGTTTTATTGAAAGAGTCACTGAGCAAAGTCATCAACTTTAAGCCTTTTAATCTCATTTTCAGATTTGCCAAGACCTTGCTTCCTCACACTTAGAGAATATGAACTAGTTTTTGATTTTCCGAATAAAGTACTGCAAGATTCATAGTGAATAATCCATCACCTCAAGAAGGGACAGGGCATTTGAAAGTAAGTGTGGAACCGGTTGGGCAGCTTACCTGTACCACATATACTTGCTTACATGTAACTTGCCAGAGGAAAGCAATCCATAAAGGAAACGTAGAGAAGCTAACACTTTATTCAGCTTTAATATTCCTAAAGCCAGAACTGGCAGCCCTTTAGAAACTTAAATGAAATGAAGCCTTTTCTATGGCTACATGGACTTGTTTTTATTAATCTCACTTCTTACCCACCTCAGCCTCAGTTGGCCTCAGCAACTGTTATTTTTACAACTTGGGAAGGAAAATATTTGACCTTGTACCAGAGTACCTGAATATTTTGAGATTATCTTAATTGTAATCATATGAACATTGACATACAAGAAATTAAACCCTAGAGCATATTCATGATATTATAACCAAAAAGACTTTCATTTCTCTAGGTTCCAAAAAGGGTTTTTGTTTTCTAGTAAACTGCCTGTTTTAACAATGGTTCAGTCTTACTTTTTTTTCCCCTGAGGCACGTGTTTTAATGACCAATCTCCCTTATCAAAGTCTGAGCAAGGTCACAAATTCTGTGGACTAACGTAGAACACACAATGCTACATCATCTTTGAATCAAATCCAGCAGGGTAGAGCCCAGCTGTCCCCCTGCCTGTTGAAACCATCAAATTGACCTAGTTTAGATTGGCTCTCACCATTGTTTTGGAGTGCATTGTTTTTTCAAGACTGTGAGGTTCGTACAAGTTTACCTCGGAAAGTCTCAAAACTCCTAGGGAAAGAAGCAGCAGTTCTTAGTGTATCGCCCTCCTTTCCTTCTGATTGGGGTTTAAGCTCTGCTTCTTTCAAACTTTGTACTTTTTTAAAAAAGAGCAACCATTGCCACTGTTAATATTGAATCAGAAATTTTCTGTTTCTGAATATTTTGTCTTCAAGGTGCTTCTGCTCCAATGCTAATAAGCAGCAAGCAACAGTGGCCAGACTGGATTATTCCTAGGGTTGGTCAAAGCTACAGCCTCCCTCTCCAAGATTTTACTGGCATATATCTCTTTCCCTCCTTCAAAAGGGCACATTCCTAGAAATGAAAGTAGGGAAGAGTTATCCCATAAAGAGAGATATGAGACCACAGGAAAGGTTGAAGCAGCTTTGGATGTTAATCCTGGATAGTGTCATAAAGGATGACACATTTTCCTCTGTCACACAAGTGCCTGTGTCCTGGTCTGTGTGTGTCTGGGAGAGGTGAGGGATACCAGAACTGATGAATGAGCAGGGATGTGCTGTTAGGATTCTTTGTGCACAATTGCTGTTTTGCCTACAGGAGCCATTCTTTTGGTCTTTGCCACATTTCTTGAAACTCGTGTAATTTGCAATGCTGTTAACCCTTTCCAAATCACTTTCTGTTTTTTTTGTTTGTTTGTTTGTTTGTTTTCTGGCCACCGATTGTGAATTACATTCTGCCAGATACCACTAACCTTCTGCCATTTCCCTGCCTTCCGCATTATCACTATGGATCTTCTTACTCTGACTCAGTAGCAAATTTACCATTGGTAGCTTGTCAGTTTGAGTCAGTGAGATGCACATCTGGTGACTAGCACAGTGCCCAGGAAAATAGTCATGAAAAATTATGAATAGTGCTAATAAATAAAAAACGTTAAGAGCTACAATCTAGTGTGAGTTCTTAATAATATAAATTACTTTTATTTTTATAATAAAACTTATTTTATTCAAATGCTTTCAACATAGTTTGAACATCTGGTAGTTCTAAGCAGACATGGTAAAAGATATGAACAAGAGAGGACATGCCATAATTAATGGAAAGTATTGGGAATTATAAAAATAGAATATTGACTGATTAGGTAAAATCCAACGTTTGAGGTAACAAATAGCTGGTAGAGATCACTGATTTTTAGGAACCCCCAGTGAACAAAAGTGATATTGCCAGCATGCAACCCCTATGTTGAGGGTGTGTCGGAGAGAAATTTGATCAGGAATTGAACTTTGGTTCTACTCCAACTTTGAAGTTGGAACATGACCTACGAATATCATGAGATTTATCACTTTTGAAGGTTTTCAGATTGCTTAGGCAGCCAGGATGCCCTTTTAAACTCTCCATCTGACTGACTGTCTGCATCCTTTCCCGCAGAGCATGGGCCTCTGCCACAGTGCTCCCTACATTCATCATCTTCCAATGTGTCTACTGCAATGTGTTTTTCTGAAACCAGAGCAGAGAGGCATGTGGAGACTGCAGCTGGTACCAAATGCAGTGCCTTACATAACGCCATAAGACGGTCTTCCAGAGAGCATGACTCAGATTCACAGGTACTCAAAGAGAAAGCCCTCGGGAGGCCTATCTACCTCACTGCAGGAAGGAGAGAGCTGGAGGCGATTTCTAAAGTCATTTCAAACTTTCAAAAGCCCTTATAAATGCCTGAAAATAGTCCCCATGGGGTGCGGGTCTTTTCAAGGGACCATGTCATCACCAAATCTTCTCCATTTGAAATATTTAAGAGGGAATAATTTTCTGCATTAACATCTTTCCTGACTGAAGAACAAGTTCTTTGTATCCTAATGCATTTGGTTCTACTATATATTTGTGATTATGACTTCATACAATAAGAACATATATAAATTGACTAACACTTTTCTTTGTTTGCTTGTTTATTGAATAAATATTTACTGAACACCACTGCCTTTAAATAAGCTAAATACTATAAGAGATTTTAAATATTCAACACAAAAATAAAGAGATCCTACCAAGGCAGGTGTGGGAAACAATAAAATGATTTCCATCTCCATAATAAAAGAGGCAGTATTCTACCTAGGAAAAGTAAAGGCCAGTCATTCTCAGGTGGGTCAGAGGGGATGGTGGAATTTTCTAACGATTTTTCTTGTAAAACCACATATTCAGCTCCTGAAAATATGATGACTTTGAAATCAAGCCAAAAATTAATTGAAGTTGAAACCAGTAAGCATAACAGTTCCAGGTAGTGAGGCTTAGGTGTTTGTACTTAATTGGCAAACGTTACTTGATTGGAATCCTGTCAATCATGGATAAGTGCCTGGCTGACTTGATCTCCTGAGCGACTGAGGCAGCGTTCAATGAGAATTGTTTTTATTAACGTAAGTGGAATATAGAGCCTGCCATAAACAAATCAGCCCTGGGTCTGGGAACACTCAGTCTCAAACTTTCGAAGCAGATTAGAATGTGAACCTAACAAGAATTTTGTTTCCTCTATCTCAATTTAATTTCTGCCAGGGTGACAGATACATAGTTTAATTCCAGATATAACCAACCATTGTGGTTTGGATTGGAATGTGCCCCAAAGGCTCATGTATTTGGATACTTGGTTCCAGGTTGGTGATGCCACTTATGTAGGCTTAAAGCATGTAGCCTTGATGGAGGAAGCATGTCACCTGGGGAGGCTTTGAAAACTCATAGAGTCATGCCATTTTCAGTTAGCATTTTGCTTGGTGCTTGAGGTTCAAGATAAGAGCCCTCAACTTCTACTCCAGCTGCTGTGACTGCTGCCTGCTGCCAGATTTCACCACCATGACCAACTTTTACTCTATGGAACCATACGCCAAATATACTCTTCCTTGTATAGGTTACTTTGATCACAGTGTATTAGCAAAGCAGAAGGAAATCAATCAATACACAAATATCTTCCTTCTTACTAAATTAAAAAAAAGTACTTAGAAAAGTAAGGGTTATAACTGTTTTATGCATAAAGAATCATGCTTCCCTTTATGACATTTTTGTTTTCATCAGTTTTGTTCTTAACCCACCCACTGACCCAATGGGCCAGTGAAAGGTACAGGGATAGGGGTACAATTTTTAATGTTACTACAGAATTAATTATAGGACTTTAGGCAGGTGTTCTGACTTAGACCTGTTAGAGAATGCTGAAGTGATGTTAGCATGTGGACTTAGTAAAGCGTGCTCTTAGCTGTCACCGTAAACACTGGGTCAGGTTGCTGTCAGGTCTCTGCTTTGTTTTACATTGCCATTCTCTTCTGTGTTTCCTTCTTAATGCTTGCAACTG
This sequence comes from Alexandromys fortis, assembly GCF_014885135.2. Taxonomy (NCBI): domain Eukaryota; kingdom Metazoa; phylum Chordata; class Mammalia; order Rodentia; family Cricetidae; genus Alexandromys; species Alexandromys fortis. The sequence continues at coordinate 1,521,163 of NW_026068078.1, read as the reverse complement.
CCTAGAAACCTTCACATTAAAGGAAATCAATGAATCGACTCTTCCATTTATTTTGTTTATTAAACAAGCATTCATTCAATGACTAAAGGGTGAGAAAGTAGTTTATGAACTGTAAGGACTCTGACAAGAGAAGAGAATCACCCCCTTTATGCTGGCCACAGAGTTTTGACTACTAGATTGACTTTTCAAACACTATTTCCATGTTTGCATATGTTTACATTTCTAAACTAACCAAACACACACACACACACACACACACACACATACACACAAGCAAAAGTAACAAAGATCCCCAGTGAAATTAAGCTGATAGTCATGTTCCTACTTTTTGTGAACATGTCTTCTCTTGATTCAAAGAACATGAAGTAACTGCTTCTGAGGGGCATTCTAGTTAGGAGTTTTGTATTCAGGACCAGGGTAGTGTGAGGCCATGAAAGAGACCAGACTTCTTCACGGGTCAGAGATGCACAGCTGTGAGTCCAGTGACTTCAGAAGGTTGTCCAACCCTCTGGAGTTCCTCTTGCATAGCTCTGGGAAGGGCTTGAGCTAACCAGTTTCGTAAGGGATGCTCAAGTTACAGAAGATAAGAGATAAGTAGGGAAAAGATCAAACATGTCACGCCCCCTATCTGTATAGCCTGCATATATTGCATCATTGCTGTCTTACTAATTTTTGATTGTTACGTAATACATCACCAGAAGTTTGGGGACTGGAATGAGCACAGAATTTTTGTCTTCTGTGTTTTGAGAACCCAAACATAGGCAGTCCTTTTTCAGGAATTTTATCAGACTGAAGTCTAAGAATTTCTTCCCTGCTGTGGAGTCAGTTGGACAAAGAACCATCATCAAGCCTTAGTGCTTATTGGTAAGCTTTATATATTTGTTGATCATCAACCTAAAACCCTCAGGCCCTGACACTTCCAGTGGCTTGTTAATTTGGCCTCTTCAGAACTACCTAACTCACAGAACCAGCTTGGCAGAGACACAATAAATTATCTCCAGGTTAGTTGGGCACTATGATGTTATATATAGCAACCTTTGGGGTTTAGCTTTTGCAAAAGATGTGGATTGTTTCCATGACAAAGTTGGCTAAACATAAGTATTATGGGTTAATTTAAGTGGAAGAGCTAGTTAATAATAAGCCTAAACAGTAGGCAGTTTATAATTAATATAAGCCTCTGTGTGTTTATTTGGGGCTGAATGGCTGTGGGACAGGCAAGACAGAAAACTTCTGTGTACATGTATGTGTGTGTGAGAGAGTGTGTGTGTGTGTGTGTGTGTGTGTGTTATGGGTTAAGAATCCGTGTAAAGAATGTTCTGCTAAAAGGGATAGCATAGCACTTTGGATCAGAAAGAGCTCTTGGAGAAACCCCTGAGGAAAATTCTCACAGTAATGGCTTCACTCACTACAAATGGCATTGAAGGTAGTGAGTTGAGAGGATCGCATTTAGTCAAAATGACGCCTTTTTTTTTTTTTTTTTTTTTTTTTAAGAAAAGTCTATGTTCACAATTTGGTGTATTTCTGCTTTTGTATTTTGGCATTAAAAGGATCTTTTATTCTAAATGCTAAACTCCAATATCTGTTCACGATTGTTTCTGAACAGTCACATTTGTGGATTTATTTTCTAACAATGTAGCACAAAGGAAGGAAAAAGCCTTTCTGTTTTTATAGCTCATTCATTTTTACATTTCCTTCTCTGCCCTACCCCTTTCCATTAACACGAAGACTCCTTCTATTTTATATAGCTGTAAAAACCAGCAGGCTTCTTCCTTAATCAGTGTTGTCTAGGTTCATTGCCCGAGGGCTTAGGTCATTAGTAATAAAGGTCATTAGTGGATGTTTCCAACACACAGATACTGTCAAATGATTCCCCCATTTAATCTCTCTGTGATTAGAAACAGGTCCCTGCTCGTGTTGAGTAATTATATTTTCTTGTGGGAGAGGCAAAGGCTACCTTTTCAGAAACAAAAGCTTTTAAAAACTGAGAGCTGCTTCATGGCCGGCTTCAAGATATAACAGGATGAACACAAACATTATAAGGAAAAATGTGTGTGTGTGGGGGGGTGTAGGACTGCTATCTGTGGCGCCCCAAGTTTCTTTCAGGAGATGAATTATATGTGAAAGGAAGGGTCCTTGGGAAAGGTTGGCAGCCCTACCTTGCCTGCCCGCCTTACCTTACATCTCCTCCCTCTCTGATTTCTACATTCTAATTGAAAAGATGCTTTGTAGTAAAAAGGCCTGTTGGAGTCACTTTGAAATCCTCCTCTGGTTTCCTTTCCAGCACATGCTTCGTGGAGATGGCAGGGCTTGTTAGACAGGTCTCTGTTCACAGGCTCTCGTGTTAGGAGTAGGCATAACTCTTATGGAGGAAAAATAGTCACCCAATTGCCCTGGTTTTTCTGGAAAGGGGCTGAATCTTTTGCTCTTGATGTGTTTCTTTGGAACCTCGATGACATGAACACAGAAAGCAACTGGTGGATGGCCACCAGTTATGTTAGATCATAATTACATAGTCCAATCTCTCTTCAGCAGCCAGAATCATCTTTATTTTTTTTACATACCACTAGGAAGATTGAGAATTTGTATAGTATTAGAAATTTTATAAGCAAGGAAGGGTGACTGACTCTGTGTATACTTAGATAGCCTTTAGGGAAACAAAAAATTGTAATAACTAGACCTTTTTTGCAATTCATCTTCAAAGTTGAAAATAAGATTAATGAATGCAATTATGGGATTGCTTCTCTATATTCTAAATCTTTCCTCATTGTTATATCATGAATTTTATTCTCTCTTGTAGCTGATAAGGGAATGATTTTAATATAAAGTCTTGGTTTACAGAAGTCTTTTTAAGCATAGAAATTGCCTATTTTATTATTTTTAATTACATTAGCTAAAAAATATGCATACCAATTAAGAAGAAAATGGTAAGCTTGGAAAATTGAAAGCTTAAGTCAACAGTTCTACCATAACTGACCACCATTAGTGACCACCATTGAATAAAGGTTCAACTTCACTGGCTACACTTGCAACCTGCCCTCCTCTGTGTGTTCGGCATACCACTGAACATTCTGAGCTTCACAAACTTGAAACTTGAGGAAGAGAGTTTGCTAACTTGCTTGATAATTTGTAACTTCATTATGGCTAATTTTATGTATCAACTGACTTTTAAACAATGTCCGGATATTAGTAAATAATATTTGTAGTGTGCCTTGTGTGTTTCTCTTGTGGAATATTTGTACACTGTGTAAAAATGTATTGCTGTGATGGTATAATAAAACCGGAGAGGCCAATAGCTGGACAGGACTTCTGGGCACACAGAGAGGAAGTAGGAGGTGATAACAAGGCACAGGGGGTGGGGGTGACCACGAAGCCTGAAGGGAATTGAATATACAGAATGAAAGAAAGGTGAAAAGCCATGAGGCATAAACGTAAGTTATAAGAGCTAGTGGTATAAGCCTAAGTCAGGCTGAGCTTTCATGATTAATTATAAGCCTCTCTGTTGTTATTTGGGAGCTGGTTGGTGGGACAGAAAGGGACTCTTTATATATTTTTAGGAAGTTTACATTTAAAGAGAGGGAGAAGAGGTCATTTTTCCTGCTTTGTCTGGAATATTTAACTTCAGGTAAAAACCAGCAATTCTGGTTCTTGGGCATTGGGACTTGAATTTGAATTTAAACAGCCATTCACCTAGACTTTTGACTTCCAGTTTCATTGCAGAACTGTTTTTTTTTTTTAATTATTATTTTCCTGATAGAGATCTGGAGGTGTAGGAATTTAAGTGGATTATAATTTTATCAGTTAGGTCTGATAGGAGAGTGGGAGAGAGAGAGAGAGGGAG
>NW_026068078.1:1449944-1514807 GCF_014885135.2 Alexandromys fortis | reverse complement strand
GCAGGTGTACATACAGACAGAATATTGTATTCATTATAAATAAATAAATATTTAAAAATAAATAAATAAAAAAGAATGGTATTGATTATATAGAACTGATAATCAGATTTCTAGCTGTGTGTAAATCTTTAAAATAATCAAGAATTCTTGAGTCTTATTGTAGCTTTAGTAAGAATGTTTGATATAACATGACATTCATAATAAGTAGAGATTCAATTAAATATGAGTATATACAAAATGATAATATATTATTATAGCAGTAAACTCTTATATGAGTTAGTATGTATCAGAAAGCTAACAGCGACAAATCTAATCTCTATCATTTCCAAAAATATACCCTGCCAGTAATCTCTGCCTAAGATAATTCCACTCATTTTCTAGGAGTTTAGGTTAAAATACCTTAAATCATCATTGATGCCAAGAAAGACTTTATCAGCTCTACCTTCAAAAAGTTCAGAACTTCATTTTGTTTTATCACTCATGAGACTGTAATTTTGAGATCAGTTATCAAAAAATGAGTTATCAAAAAAATGAGGCCCCATGAACAAATGGAGTGAAGGTGAATACTATGCGTCAATATAATTGTAAACATATGACTTAATCTTTACCCATTGCTAACATTTGCATTTTATAATATCTCACATTATCTAACAACTTAACTTTAGTTGTAAATGCATTTTTTGCATCACACCCCAAAAATATGGGATTATAGTTTAACAAATTCTAGAATAATTAGAGTAATATATTTCATAGAGACACTATATATGAGACTTTTTTGGTTATATAACTTCTTATAGTTTCCAACTATATACCAAGTAAATGAATTTACAAATTTTCCAATAATATATTAAAAGATTGTAATTATTCAAGAAGATTTGTGTTTATTCTTCCTTCAGAATTTATTTCACCTCTATGGTACTTTGAAAGGTAAACATATTATGATATAGTTCATTTTCCAGTAAAATCAGTGAAAATTCAATTTAGTCTTATATAGAATAAATAATGTCACTCTGTGTTCATTTTATGCAAACGTCCTATGGAAAAATTGTTGTTAGAAAAATGCATAGAAATTAGTTATTCCATTATGATCTCTCATATCTATGGAAAATGAGATCATATTAAGGAAATGGAATGTATGTTTTTGTATAAAAGGAAAAAATCATAAAATCCATTAAATTAATAATGGGTAAAATGATGTTTCAGGGGAAATTATACAAGACATGTCTCTGGAGACAATTGTAACTGAAATGGACAATGTGCTGGAAATATTCTTTAGGGAACACTCCTGCTATCAGCAGGGAAATACATGACTTCAGAGAATCGCTCCTTTCTTCTTTCTCAATGATCCAACACTGCAATTATGAACAGTGATTAACTTTAAAACAACAGGGAAGTTGGAGAAAGAGAACCATGCCTAAAATGTTGGATAATTAAAGTGAGTGAAACAGGAAGCATCCACTGGGGACATAAAATGTGGTCCTCAAGTAAAGCTATTAGCTATTGCATTAGAGCCCCTAAATCATATGCACATTTTACCTGCAATGACTTAGGTCAAACTAGATCTTTGCTCTAAAAGAGCTAAAAGAGTTTAATGTTTTCATCTGCTTGATGCCAATGGCAATGTGAACGTATGATATACTTCAAGAAGATGTACAGTAAAGACATATGCCTCCCTCTACTAGTGTAGCAGGTTAAACTACCGTTGAACTTATCTCTGTAACTCAGCTCATCACATCTCACACGCTGGCATGATAGTTTTGGAAAGAGAATGGAATGCTTTCTAGAGATGACTCACAGACCGTTTTGGTAGAAGTATCATTTTTTCATAATTCTTAAAATAATATAGGTTTGAATATACAGTGTATTCAATGTAAATGCTGTAACCAAGGCTTTCTGTGGCTCTTTTAAGTATATCTTGCACAACATGTGCTTCTAGAATCCACACAAACGTATGTTGAAACATCATAGCAATATACATATGCTAGTCACATTAGCATTGGATAAAGGGAAGTACGATGCTAATAGAATACTGCTAAATGTTTTCAAGCTAGGGTCATACTGAGATTTTTCTCATCCCAAAGACAGTCTGTCTGAGATAATTCAGTGAGCTAGATGGAACCTTTGGTTTTCAATGGAAGAAAACAATTTTTTTCTGTTTTTTTTTAATTATTTAAAAGACATAAATAATGTGTATAACTATTTTTTATCAGAAACAAGGAGTTTGGGGGACATATATAAAACACATGATATATAGAGAAATAGAATTGAATGAACATAGACAATAAATGAGCTTTCAAATTCAATGCTAGTGCGATGGTTGTGTGCAAAACTGGACAAATATGGAAGAACAATGTGTATTGCTTTGGGAATTCTCTTTGCTATAGAAATAAGAACATCTGGAATTAGAATGAGAAATACTCTTGTTCAAATCTTCCTTTTATCAGTCTCTTACTGTGAAAACTAAGCAAGGCATTTAGAATAAGTGAAACTATATTTACTTGTATGAAAATTAAAGTAGTATTAGTTTCTTTGTGAAGAGACACCATGATCACAACACTTTTTATAAGGGAAAATGTTTAATTAGCGTTGACTTACATTTCAGAGGTCTAGTCCATTATCGTCATGTAGGTAGGCATGGTGCTGGAGAAGTAACTGAGAGTTCTACAGCTGGATTGACAGGCAGCAGGAAGAAAAAACTGACACTGAGCCTGGATTGAGATTCTGAAACCTCAAAGCCCACGCCTGTAACACACTTCCTCCAACAAGGGCACGCATCCTAATAGTAACACTACTTATGAGTCTATGGGCACCATCTTCATTCAAATCACCACAATTCATAATAGTAATATCTTCATCATTATGTTTAATGAATTAAATGTTGTGTAAAATAAGTGCTGAATATCCACGTGACTTTTGCTCTGCTTTTCCCCATCACTCCTTTTTAGACCTTCACCCTCTCATCTGGTAGATACTCTTAGTAGTCATCAACAACACTTTAAATGTTCACTCGGAATCATGTCACACACGGCTGGAAAGGGTGCCATGATTTTGTTTATCAATTTGCTCTTTCACATTTTAAACAAGAGCATTTCTCTAGCTTAGTGCCATTGCTTTAAGATAAGGATCAAAACAGAATCAACACAAAGTGAATTTCTGCAGGTAAAATAATGCAGAAAAGATCCATAACACACACACATAGTCACATACAAAAAATGGCCTATAGATATGTTTTTTCTGTTTTAAATGACTTAAAATCCAAATGGACAAAAATCCCCTTCAACAAACCTATTCTAAAATGACGTAAAATCTTTTAACTCTAGTAGATCAAATTGTTAAACAAACAAAGCTTCCGGGACCTCTAGCTTCTAGCTACTACCTTCCTTTCCCTTTGGTCCACAGATAATTGTCTTTACATGACCAGAAATATTAGGTATCGATTTACTTATGTTCTTCCTATTGTAGTCTCTACTGAAATATCTTCAATATCCTACCTACACTTGTTTTACATAAAGAAAATTCCATTTCCTGACTATGGAGCTGAGCAGTGTCGAGAACACATTCCCATCTAATAGGAGACTGTAGCAGGGCTGTTTGATCTAGGAGTTCCAGGCTGTCCTGGAACTAACTCTTGTAGGCCAGGCTGGCCTCGAACTCACAGAGATCCGCCAGCCTCTGCCTCCCGAGTGTTGGGATAAAAGACATGGGCCACCTCCTCTTGGCTTATTATTAATATTTTATTTATGGATATGCATTCTTGGCCTGCATGTAAGTCTATGTGCCACATACTTGCCTGGCTGAAGCCAGAAAATAGCACTGGATCCCAGCAATTAGTTATAGAGGCTAGTGAGTTACCATGTCTGTGCAGGGGATTGAACCCAGGTCCTATGGTAGAGCAGCCAGTTCTCAAAACGACTCAACCATTGCTGCAGCCCCTGAAAACAGCAACACATTTACTGATACATGTTTTTCATGTAAATAGAAAAATACATATAGAATAAATACTGAATAGGAGTGTCAGTATGGGAGAGATTAGGCAGGAAGAGCAGTTCCTGAGGTCATGTTCTTACTACATTGCACATTATAAATAAGCGCTAATATATCTAATCAGTTACTGTGTAACCACCCAGGTCCTAGATGGTTTCATCTGAAGAATTTGGAGTGTCCTAAGACTATGAAAGAAGCTGTAAAATACTTAATAAAAGGAGCTTTAGGAACTTCACTGTTGAGTTTAGTTATGTACACAATCAAGTTTCCCCAGATCAAAGTATTATTATCATTTGCTAGAAACATCCTTTGAAGAGTGACTTGGAGCTAATTTTGGGTTGGTCTCAGAACTTATATTTTGTTTCTATTTCATTTGCAACACCAGGGGACTATAATTATTTCTTTCTCTGCTTTTCATAGCTGTTAACTAAGACAGAGTCTAGGTATAAATTTCAGATTCTGAAGAAAATACTTTTTAACACGTATGTTTCAAATACCGGGAAGATACACACCTAATGCAGTTAATGAAATAATTATTACAACATTAAAGTGATTAAAGGGGAGATAACTCAGCCTACTAGTGCATGCCTTGAAAGCATGGCGGGTTGCAGACTGACAGGGAAGTGCCCACCTGTAATCCAACACAGGGTAGACGTGATGTGGGAGTGTCATATCAATCTGTTGATTTCATTGGCTGAGCAATAAAGAAACTGCTGGCCCTGATAGGTTAAAAGATAGGTGGGCGGAATAAACAGGATAGAATTCTGGGCGGAAGAGGAAGTGAGGACAGACTCTGCACTGCTTCCAGAGGGACCGGACAGCCGCCATGCTCTGCTCTCCCAGGCAGCTGCAACCCACGATGGACTTAGGCTAGAATCTTCCCGGTAAGCGCACCTTGGGGTGCTTACACACATCATTAGAAATGGGCTAGTCCAGGTGCGAGAATTAGCCTGTAAGGGCTAGAGTTCAGGGGCCAAGCAGTTCTTAAATGAACACAGTTTGTGTGTTGTTATTTCAGGCGTGAGCTAGCCAAGCGGCCGGGGTGTTGGGGATGCAGCCCCGCCGCTCTTATTTCAACATAGACGGGAGCAGGCAAGTTCGCTGGAGTTCGCTGAAGACCCAGACTTGCTGAATCACTGAGATTTCTGTACAATGAAAGACCTTGATTCCCAAATTAGAGAGGGGGGGGCTGGGACCATGATGCTGGCTTAGCAGCTGACAGCACACACTACTTCTCCAGAGGCCAGAAGTTTTGTTTAGTGTCTACATTGGGTGCTGGGAATAGATTGAAACTTGTTGTATAAATTCTTCTTGTGTTGTCTCCAGGCTGACAAGGGTCTCCATTTGTCTTCAGTAACCTACCTTTGTTGTTCTTGCTAGGGGGTGAGAGAATCTTCCTGAAGATTCCACTTGTCCATGTGTAGACAAGTGGAAGATATTGTGGGACTTTAATCAGTTACCTTTGGGTCAAAATAAACCTTGCATCCAAATGTCAGATTTTAGGGTAGAAAGTTCTGGTCTGTTACACTACTGTACTCTTTCAATAAAAATTTAATATGCTTTTCCTGCTTGTTTTCTGACTTAGTCTTATAACTGAAACTTATCTCTTCAAGTTGTAGAATTTGATGATACGAACACATGAACAATGTCCTGTGCCCATGCCCATGATTCTGCCTGGTTCCCTGCCTGAGTGTATACATATGTGCCTTGTTAGGCCTCATCTTCTTTTAAACATACAGGCATGGACTAAAATTCCATTTCTTCTACAGCTATGATTAAACCTGGGCAATAAAAGTACTACTTTCCCTCTTACCAAGAATAATAGTTATAATATAGTCTGCATATATATGAGTGTGTTTAAAACAAGCAAACAATATCACAGTTATGAACAATGTTGCATTAGAATCGTTACCCAGTTCACCTGATTATTCTACTCCCACAACCCATCACAGTAAACTGTTACATTATTTTTTCCAATGTTTGTTTGCCACATTGAAAACTCAGGCTTAATGAACCTTCTCAAAGTAAACAAAATTCTTCCTTCAGGCCAGCTGAACCCTGTCTAGTGTGCATATAATTAGCCATGTGCATTTTCTGAATCCTATTATGTTTAATTACAAATCCATTTCTTTCTTTCTCTTTCTCCTTTCAAGCAAACAAACAAAAAAAAAAGCAGTAGTTTCCAGGAAAATATACTTGTCTTAAAGTCTCAAGCCACTGTTGGCTATTTTTGTACACGCCAACGTGAAGATTACATTCTATTGAATGTGAGATGAAATGATTTTCTTTCTTCCCATTATCACATAATTTACCTTGAGTGAAAGAGTTGTCATCAGCACATCTGGTTGCTAGACAGAACAATGAGACATTTATAATGAATAATGTTGCGTAATGAAGCATTCCAGGTACATGAAAAGTGAATCTCCAAAGAGACCAGGGCTGTCATTTTTGTTTGGTTCTGAAGATGAACACCTGTGATCTCACGTTTCCCTTTGATAGTTACCTTCATAAAATTAACAGCGATTCAGATTTGAAGTCTAATCCACATTCAATTTGAATAAGTAAAAAGACTGTTCTTCTCTAGGTCAATATCTAGTATTTTGAGGGCCTGAGATACTTTTACACATGAAAAGGGAGGTATTAGGAAAGTGATATCCATTTGGCAACAAGATTCTCTCTAAATATGCAAATGCCTGTGACTAAAGGATACATGTGAATTACCGCTAATATGTTATCATGTCCTAGTAGAATTAGACACTTTCTTTTAATGTGGAAGAATATTGATAAAATGCTGTTTGCATTTTAAAAGTGATACTTCATGTAGGATTTCATGTAAAATATAAGTGTATGCTAATTCTCTCCGTATAGTGAAACACACTTTCTATTGATAATTTTTTTAAATGTGAACACTCAATTAATCCTAACTAATTAATAAGTAAATTCAAATCAGTGTGGTATCTGGTATCAGTGTGGTATCTTGAGAAATTAAAATAATTGCAAAGAAACAACTCACTGAAAAGCCTGGATTTGATTTGCACAGAACCATGTATGGTCACTTACTAGCAGCTCAGCATAGCGATTGTAAGTCCTGGGTCTATGTCCTGCATGCCTGCATTTTAATATTTTCTTCTCATTTGTTTTGAGAACCACTTCAGGTGCTTAAGCTCTTCAGGGTCACAGTTTGTCCATTCCCAAAAGAGAAATCATTATAATTTCCACACAATGAGCCTTGGTTAGAACTCAGTTTGTTAACATACATATCCAGTGTTTCTGAACAATGGCCAGCACATGAAAGCAGCCACTATGTGGAAGTCATCACGATTATGTTAGGTTTCATGAACATAGTCCTAAAACGTGCCTCCTTGATATAATGAATATTTTGTGCTTAAAGGGATCTGGGAACTCACAGAAGCAGGAATTCTCTGGTCATAAAACTAAAGAAAGCCATTCTCAGACTCTTGCCACCCTTTCTTACAGGAGACTCTTCATGTGCACATGTTCTGTGCTATACCCAGATTGAACCATGTCACCTGGGTGATTATAAAGTCCTTGCCAAGTGTCTCCAGTTTTCAGTACTGAATTACACCATTTGAATCCAGGCATGAGCTCCTTGCTTGGCTACAATACATAGTGCTGTAGCCATGTGCACACAGTCCTGAAATAATGTGCACACAAGCAATAACATGGACTTAGTAGGTAATATTCGCATATTTGTGCCATCTCCCGCCACTTACAAATAATAGCCAGGGGAGAAAACAGTATGAATTTGAAGGGGTCATGGGAGAAGTTGGAGGAAGGTAACTTTGGAGGAGCTGGATAAAGAGATGGGATGTGATATAATTATATTTTAATTAAAATATTTAAAAACTTTTAAAATAGAGCACTAGGTATAATTCCTAAAGTATTGATGAACAAGAAAGGGGGTGCTTTTACTGCAAAAAGTGTATGCATATTTATCCAGGAAAGACTCGGTATCACACATGTATGCCTCTGTCCCCAGGACAGTCTCAGTATCACATGTAAAGGCAGGCACATTTCTGACAGACAGTTTGAAACAGTATGTGTTATAAAACATGGGGAACGAGAATGTCTCTGATTTGAGAATTTAGTACCTCCATAGCAAAGATTATATGAAGGCATCCAAATATTACATATAAAGTAGATTCGGATAATTGGCTCTAGCTCCTCAAAAGATGTTATCTGAAATAAAATGAATTTGGAGGAGCAGTTTCCCTTCCCTTGCAGGAAAAGGTGACTGATCTAAAAAAGTAGCTGCTCATTGGCTGTCGTTGGAATCTTTAAATCTGTTTTGTATAAATTCATTTGCTTTTTTCCTAACTAGTCTGTAATGGACACTAGTCTACCCTTGCTTATAGATATTTATGCCATAAGCCTTTAAGCACAAAGGAGAATTTATTTTCATTTTCATCCATCATTATCCTCTCAAGTGATATAGTATGAGATAAACAGACTGAGATGCTTTTTATTATAAGTAATTTAATATGTGAATAAGGAAACCTAACCAGCATCCTGCTCCTAAACCATGCTGTACGTTTGCTGTCTGATGGACTCTATCCCTCTAGAAACATGAACATTAAATAAACATCTCATTTCTTAACTTGCTTTGGTCCTGATAGTTTACCTTAGTAACAGAAAACAGCAAAAAACTTGGAATAGGAGGGATATAGTTATAATGAGTCTGACTCTGTTAATTTTTGGAGGAATGTGGAAGGCATTGGAATTTTGGGATAGAAAGCTATTGGATGATGTAAGCAGAGATAATGGGTTATTCTGGTAGTATCTAGGAAGACAGTGGTACTGAAAGTCATGTGCTGGCATAAAGTTTTGGAGGAGAAATGGACTCTATAATCAACTTGGCTAGATATTTTTAGTAATATTTTGGTATAGAATATGGATATATTCTGCCATAATCTTAATAACTTCCTGGAGGCTAACTTAAAACACAATGGAAATAGTTTATTTGATAGAAAATTTCAAGAAAGCATAACATAAAGACAATGTCACAATTATTACCGATTACTTCTATGCAGGACTCGAATAGAAAAGGAAAAAGAAAGAAATGAAAAATGTACAGCTGAGAGAGGACAAGAGCACTAAAAAGCTAAGTGTTCCAGCACAGGCTTGTGCCTAAAAGGAGGCAGTGATTGTTAAAGAGAAGTGGCTGAGGTCAAGCAACACGCAGGAGGTTCAGAGTCTGTGAGACAAGATCCTGAGAGGCCACTGCATGGGCTTGTAAGGGTGAAGCCTGGGTTGTAGTTGAGCCTCCCAGATGCTAAACATTCCAGAGCTGTGTCATCTGCCTAGGAGAGGTGCATCCAGGGTGTGCTGGTCAGTGTTCATCATTTGATGCAAAAATCACCATACTTAGGAAGATGGAATTCTAAAACACATGTTTGTGGAGTATATCAGTTCATTGAGGGGTATATCATTCTTGAGGAAGCCAGAGGTAACAAACCAGCAGACAGTATCCCTTCGTGGCCCTATCTGCTTCAGTTTTTGTTTTGTCCCTATCTTGATTTACTGGCTTAACTTTCCCTGGTAATGGACTGACTGTAACCTGCAAAGTAAATAAACCATTTCCCCCACAAGCTGCTTTTGATTGTGTGTTTTCTCACAGCAACAGAAAGAAAACTTGCCATATTTCAGGAAACAACGTTAGAAGGACAGACATTCAAGCCCTTGAAACTGAAAGTCTGAATGCGGAGCTGTAGGCTTTGTTTTTGGCCCCACTGGGTTTCAGTCCTGTTTTGATCCAATCTGTCCTTACTACGGCCCCATTCCTCATTTTTGGAATGGTATGAAGGTTTGCAATGTATATTCTGGGCCATAGCATGGAAATGCTGTGCTTGTGCATTTTTTGTAATGGAGTTGAAATTAAGAGTTTGCCTTGAGACTTAGAAGTGACTTTGAACTTTTGAAGGCTGTTCAGACAGTTGAGGACTGAGTAGTTTTGAAGTTGGCCTAAGGGATTTTGCCTCATGAGATGGTATAAGGCAATTGGCTCCAGGGATAGAATGCAGTAGTTTGGAAGAGAAATATACTCAATTTATTCATGAATTTTAGCACTTTGTCCCAGTAGGTGACGTTGTTTGTGGAAATGATGTAACAGTTGGTGCAGCCTTGCTGGAGGAAGCTTGTCATTGAGTCAATTTTGAGGCTTGGAACTTTGTCCCACTTCAGAATCTATCTGCTTCCTGTTCCCAGATGATATATGATTAGACAAACTTTCTTATGCTACCCTAATATTTTCCAGCCATGATGGACTCTATCCCTTTGGAATTCTTAAGTCAAAATATACTTTTTTTCCTGCATTGCCTTTTGTCATATAGTTTATCTAAGCAACAGAAAAGTGGCTAATGCATTTCCCCTGATAACTATAGAGTAAGATGAGATTTTTGAAAACAATAAACACTCTGTCTGTAGGAGACATTGAGGAATCAATCTGAAATTGCCTTGGAAACGTCTGTCTACTGTCCAGCTTTCATAGTGCTTGAAGGTACAATGTAGGTTTCTCAGGGAGAAAAGGCATCAATTGCCTTTCCCAAAGTGGATCTTGATGCCAGGTCTGTCAGGTACAATGTGCACACTAGTGAAATAGTGGCATTGATTTAAAAATGGTTCACATTTCCTCGAGAAGTATTTCTTTGGATAACCCGTTAATGTTTATATTGAAAAAGCTAGGTGGTGGTGGCACACACCTTTATTTCCAGCACTCAGGAGGCAGAGGCAGGTGGATGGTCTACAGAGATAGTTCCAGGACTGTCTCCAAAGCTACAGAGAAACCCTGTCTTGGAAAACCAAAAAAGAAAAAGGTGTAGCAGTCTAATTTCATTTCCTTTTATTACAGCATACCCTTAAAGAATTACTGATGGTTCCTCTGTTAACTTCATCAAGACCTACAAAGTAAGATGGTGGAAGAACAAAGCATCATGTAGGTGGCTAAGAAGCTTTTCTGACTGTGCTGTCTGTTATAAGGGTCCTGGAGAAACACTCAGTGCAAGGTGGAAAACTGAAGAGGGGAGAGCTTTGCTATTCTCTGTTCTCTTTAACTACAGGAGACACATTCCTCCAGGTTAACAGTTCTAGGCACTGGAAATCTATGATGTCTTCCTATGGAAATATTTACTGCCATATTTAGCATAAAGAATTAAATAATAGCCCTACAATTGGTGCAGAATTAAATAATTTATATAGAATTAAATAATAGTTTTACAATTAATGTGTGCTACTAACTGTATCTAGGGAGTTAGGGAATAAGTTGCCTGTTTGGTCCCCGTATTATCCAGAGTCCACGGGTCACACAGCAATCAGAAGGCTGTCCCAGCTAGGCCTTGCTAGTGATATAATGGAGGCCTGGTGTGTTTCCATGGTGACGTTACATCCAGATCAGAAGAACCTGCTCTCTACTCACAATCTCCTGGTTTCCATCATTAGGTTTAACTGGCATCAGACACTGCTCTCCCAGCTTCTTTTATTATTTGGGGAAAGCACAAGATCTCAGAGAAAAACTAGATAAAAAGCATCAGCTATCTATTAAGATACCCCAAGTTAGGAAAACAATAATTATTGTCTAAAGCTGATAAAGACCTTGTTTATTTTATTAAATATGTTTTATTTATCACCAATATTCATTCTGTTTTCCAGAGAAAACTATATATGCCATTGAAATTGCTCAGGGATTAGTATTTTATCCTAATTGAGCACCACAAGGTGTTTGTGTTGTGCCAAACATTAGACACAGTTGCCCTTCAGTGGCCTCAATTGTGGTAGATGCTTACTATTACTCTCCAAGACTAATCATGTCTCATGCCAGAAAGCAAAAGAGAATCCACCAATGCATTGAATTTTGGACTCTGTTTTAAGAATCAGTGTGTGAAGTTCCAACACTAGGTCCACGTTTTTATGCAACAATTCAGTTGTCTCGGCTTTGTGAGTGTCCCACCTTCCCATGGTAACCTTGTCAGAAGAACCTGCTGATGGACAAGTACTCTAGCAACCAACTCCTATTTCTTTGCACTGTGTGTGCATGCGTGTGCATGCATGCATGGGTACGTGTGTTTGGGTTGGTTTGGTACGTTGTGCACAAGTGTGTGCAGGTGTACAGGTGGATCAGAAGTTAACTCTGGTTGTTGTTCCTCAGTTGATGTCCACCTAGATTTTGTGAATCAGGGTCTCTCATGTTCCTGAAGCTCATTAAATGTGCTAACCTGCTCACCAGTGAGCCCTAAGGATCAACCTGGCTCTGCATCACCAACTCTGGAATTGCAAGCACCTGCCCCCCATGCTTGGATTTCATTACAGAGTTTCCTGGAGTAAAATTCAAGTTCTTATGCTTCAACTATTTTTCTCTCTCTCTCTCTCTCTCTCTCTCTCTCTCTCTCTCTCTCTCTCTCTCTCTCTCTCCTGAAAGCTTGGCCTTTAGCTTAGGTTTGTTTTCAACTAGCACTTTTTAAAATTGTTTTTATTGGTCAATACATTTTTGTCCACTTCCCTCTCTTCCTTACCTCTTCCTCTCTATCCTCTCCCATGCCCTCCCGTGCTCGCAATATACTCAGATCTGGTCTTTTTCTCCTTCCTATGTAGATCCATGTATGTTTCTCTTAGGGTCCTCTTTGTTGTTTAGGTTCTCTAGGATTGTGAATTGTAGGATTTTTTTTTTTGCTTTATGTCTAAAAGCCACTTATGACGAAAAACGTATTATGTTTGTCTTTCTGGACCTGGTTTACCTCACACAATATGTTTTTTTTTTCAAGATCCATCCATTTGCCTACAATCTCTCCATCCAGTTTCCAGTTTCTACTGCAATCTACAATGAGATTGTCCTGTCTCCCTAGACCTCAAACATGTTTTAGTTTAGCTGATAGGAGATGTTTCATTCAAACAAAAATATATATGTATATATATATATATATGTATCCAAAGGAATTACTCTTAAAGCAATATGAACAATTCTAAAATCATTTCCTATATGAATATTTCCAAGGTCAAGAAAGATGGAATGTGCCATATATTTTGTTATTATATTTTAATTTTGTTAATTTTGTACTTGATTACAGTATTTATATAATTTCCACTTCTCTTTCTTCCCCATCCATTCAATGTTCCCATTAGTGCCTCTCAAATATATTCTCTTTATTATTATTATTACATATGAGAGAGAGAAATCTGAATTAATTCAGCTTTTCTCATATCCAGGTTGTCATGCCAACTGTATTGTCTTTATTCAGATCTTGTTTAGATGCCATGTTATTGGGATTTCATGGATACAGATTCTCTATAATGTCTATAAGACACTATATAGTAGAAGAGATACTGGGTCAGTGGCTCCTAATACCTTTTCATCCATCTTCTATAATACTTTCTAAGTCATAGATGTAGCAGGTGTATGTTTTAGATGTCTCATCTGATATTGAATACGCAGAGTCAGCTATTTTTTGCATTTGGACCAGTTGTGGAGTTCTGTGATAATTCCCATCTCCATCTGCTTTACGAAGAAGCTTCTTTGATGTGAGTTCAGATTTGTCTCTGTAGGTATAGGGTTAAGAATTTAGAATGAAATGCCAAATTGTACTTGTTAGGGAACTGGCAGCAATAAGTTTTCCTTATATTATGAAATACATGATCTCTCCAGCCAGTTTCTAGGACCAGGTGTGAATTTCCTCCTATTCAGTGGGGCGCAAGTCTAATTAGACAGCTGTTGGTTCCATTAAGATCAAAGAGCCAATGCTGTACCACAAGGGTATCTTGCCATGCTGCATCTTGTGGTTTACAAGTATTACAGCTGGGTAGGTCCATTGATTTCTCTCCCTTGATAGTTTGCATAACTCCTTCAAATAATATTAGAACTGGTCCCCGTGCAGGACATTCTAATTGTAGTCCTCCAAATCTTATATTCAGAATGTGTTGTCCTCAGCAATAGAGTCCTACCGTCAAGGTAGGACTACCTTGTGACAAGACAAGGCAAAAGCAATAGCTTATACTGTGTACAGATCTGCTGATCTTCCTTGACTATCACTCCAAACATGATGTTTTCCCATGTTTGCCAATGTGAATTTTGTTAGAAAATATTTTAACCACACTGGAAAAAAAAATGCATGATTGCCCGTCCTTACGTTTATAAGTGTGTTTTGAAGTCAACATAAAATAATGTTTCCCCAAGACTTTTCAAACCTCCATAATACAAATATGCCAGTAATATAAGACAAAGATCTTTGGATTATCATTGAGAAAAATCATTCAGAAAAATAGTTTTGAATAACACAAAACTTCAAGACCACTCTGAAAAAGTTGTCAAATATAATACTAATTATTCCTTATTAATTGTGGTCTAGATTTGAGGCTATGTAAACAAAGCTTGAAACTTCGTCTCTTACCATATGAAAATGTTGGTTTTGTTAGGCTTATGTGTGTGTATGTGCGTGTGTGTGTGTGTGCATGCGTGCGTGTGTGTGTGTTGGGGAGGGGTTATAAGAAGTATGTCTATTAAACTCTGTAGCATTCCAACCAACTTCTTGCAATAAAGGAGATTTAGAAAGGTCAAAATTTGCCTTTCTTTCTTCTTTATGAGCAAAACAAGAGACAAAGAGGATGTGGTAGTGGCAGAGGAAGCTGGGGAAGAAAAGGGAAGGACAACAAGAACAGGAGGAAGGTGTCTTAGTTACTCTTCTATTGCTGTGAAGAGATACCATGACCAAGGCAACCCAACCAAAACAAAACAAAACAAAAACCATTTAGCTAAGAACTTGCATACAGTTTCAGAGGATTAGCTCGTGTTCATTGATGGCAGGTAGCAGATAGGCATGATGCTGAAGAAGTATTTGAAAGCATTACATCCTGATATTCTTGCGGCAAGCAAGAGTGGGAGGGGAAGTCTTGGCATGAGCTTTTGAAACATTAAATCCCACTCCCAGTGACATATCTCCTCCAAGAAGGCCATACCCTTAATCCTTCCTAATAAATTCCACTAACTGGCAACTAAACATGCAGATATATGAGCCGAGAGGGACCATTCTAAATCAAACCCACCACAGAGGGAGAAGGAGACAAGCTTACTCAGAATTTGACTTGTGGGCTTTGAAGATATCAGTATATTGATGGGTGATAGCTAGATTTTCAGTGTTGCCTGGAAAGTCAAACTCCAGTACATAAGTTAAGGATGTGACAAGAAAGGTGAGAGGTATGAGGGAAAATAATCTGATAGAAAAGGTAAGAAACCAAAAGAACAAACTAATACTATTTTAGACTTGGGATGTTCGAATGGTTCTTTCTTCTAAAAGTAGATTCTGTTCTGTAAACTTTGAGTTCCTTTGTCATTTACTGAAGTCGTATAAATGATTTAGTTGTTTTCACCTTAACTTGTGAAATAAACATGCCAGGATAAATGGGTATAAATTACCTGGTAATTACATATAAGGCAAAATATGAACATCATTATATAATTTCTAGTTCTATGAAGTCACATGATTAAAGATACAGAAAGAAACCTGCAATTCTGATTCACATTTCAGAGTATGGTGTAAAACAAAACAAACAAACAAAAATACCTGAGTGGAGTCTGGGGACAAAGCATAGACTTTGGCTCCAGTGCTACTACCAACATTCAGTTGTCAATGGGTAGAGTGAAATCACTATAGCTCATTTCTTTTTACTGATAATTAGGGAAAAGCTTACTGATTTTACGTGTTCTATATTTTAAGTTAATTTGGGGTTGAATCAAATACCAATTGTTTGTGCATAAGTGTCTTTAATTTGTTTTGTAGAGTTCTTCAGGCACTAGCAGCTATGAATATGAAATAAGTGGGATAAGATTTTTTTCTTACCTACTTACCAGGTTTTCACTGAATACATAAATACATCTCCAACCTGAACATAATTATCACTGATGAGGGACAAGGGAGTTTAATTTCTAAATAATCACACTTGGGAAGTAGAGTCTTGTTTTTTTGACATTAACAGGATCTTAATTCTATATGAAAAGCCGACAGCACAGGTTTAATCTTGTATAGGTGTTATTACTGAGAAGGAATCTACTTTTGCATTTGATAGAAAATATGATTGTGTTCTGATGAGAGTGACATTTAAAATTGGTTTCCTAGACCTGATGTGCCCATAGAAGCTTCTCAGATGGAAGAAGGCACAGACATCAGAGAATCTCAGACATTTTTGTTTCTGACTAAACTTTCCTACTGATATCTGCTTCTTAATATATTGCTTCTGGTCCCTCAAAAAGAAGTCATGTTGCAAAATGGCAAATGGAAACATTGTGCAACAATGCATCTTCTAAAAGGAACACCTTTCATTCCATAGATTCTTGAGGACTATGTACTTTTTTTCTTGGGGGATTAAAGGAAATGAAATTTTGGCGTTCTGATTCTTTTAATAGGCTGGATATTACAAGATTCCTATTCCTCACCTTACTTCTTTCAACATCAGTCAGGGGCTCACTCACTGTTGCAAATACCAAGGCATGTTTTCTAAGCAAAAACAAAGAGAAAAACTGAGAATCTGATACCCTCTGTATGTCGCAAGTCTTTGGTGTTTTAAAAACTGCCCATTGCCCGATGACCATGTCCTTCTTTCTAATCAAAACAAGAGGCACAGCTTCAAAGATAAAACTATGGCAAGTGGCATCTATGATTTTATAACATTCAATTTTATAATGTTCATAATTTAGAACCTGTAAGTCATACATCCAAGGAATAAATCATGGTCTAGAAATAAAAGCTATTTTTATTAGATAACTTATGTTACAAAGAAAGAAATACAACATGACAGATTAATTTAATTTGTCAAAGTGGACAACATTTTGGATTCTTGTCTTTGTCTGTGGTGATTGTTTGCTTCCTTCCCTAGTCCTGGTTGTTTTCTTTTCTGAGGCAGGGCTTGGGTGTAGAAACTATATGTATTTATCAATTTGGGCATTGTTGGAAAACATTTTTCCTGTTAAATTTCTGTGGGACTTCATCCAAAACACAATGGAAAATATTAAACTTCACAGATTTTTGGGCAATAGTAAGAAAATTTTTCTAAGTGTAGTTTACAAAACATGCGAAGATTTTCTTTCTTTTTCCAACATAATATTTTTATTGATCATTTAGGAATACACTCATTTCCCAGTGCTCCTAGGTCCATCCCCATTATAACCCCTCCAAAAAACAAGAAAAGAAATAAACAAAACAAAACAAGTCCAAGTTGCATTGCCCATATAATCACTGTAGCAAGGTCACATCCTTGGGAGTGGGGGAGAAAGAAAACAGATGAAAATAGCCTCATCAATTGTTATAGGGATGTTGATGTGTAGCCATCCACAAAAGATTTTTGTTCTTGTTAACTTTGATAATAGTATCCTTGTAATTTTAACTTAGGCAGTATGGTGGTTTCTATACTAATGGCTCTTATAGGCTCATTTACTTGAGTGTTTGGTCATTAGAGAGTGAAGCAACTTGACAGGGATTAGGAGGTGTGGCCTTTTTGGAGTAGGCGTGGATTTGTTGGAGGAAGTGTGTCACTAGGTGTGAGCTTTGGGGTTTCCGAAGCTCAAGCCAGGCCCAGCTTGTTCTTTGTTTCTGGTGATTCAGATGTAGAACCATTGGATTCCTTTCCAGCATCAGCATCATGTCTGCCTGTGTGCAACCATGCTTCTTACCATGACAATAATGTACTCAATCTGAACTGTAAGCCAGCCCAGTTAAATGTTTTCCTTTAGAAGAGTTGCCATGGTCATGACTCTTCATAGCAATGGAAACCACAACTAAGACAGGCAGGAAGTCAGTTACATTGCAGAACTGTTCTTACCAAGGTAAATGACATAGGTAACAAAAATCAGAGGGATGTTATAATAGCTCAATAACATTGTCTTTCACCAAACAGTGGGAATCAAAATGGAAAATGAGTCTGACCACCGAGAGAGAAAAAAAGTCACTATTACTCTTTGTAAAGCAAGACAGAGAGAATTATAAAGAAATGAGGGTTTCCCTGCAGGAACTCTAAAGTGAGTTAATATAAAGGACAAACTGAACGGATATTCTTATAAATGTGTGGGCTCCCTTTATTAGAAATGCCTAGGCAACAGAGGGACAGCAGTCTGAGGGGATTCTGTGCTGGGTGGGAACTAAACTTGTGAGCTCTAAGTCCTGTTTCATACTGAGAATCTGTATGTGGGAACCACATAATGAAGACATCAAGAATGAGACTGAGGGACCAGGGATGCTTTAACCTACAACTTTCTTTCAAACTACTTCTTTCTGGGTCTTGGAGGGGCACCCTTGTTTTACAGCCTAGATGTAGCTTTGACTATGATTTCTACCTTTATCTATACAGTTCTAGCCAATTTTATAACTTCTGATGTATACTATTACTGTGGTCATTTAAGAACAATTGATGACCATGTATTCAGCACACTCATACATGTTCCCTGGAAGGGCAGAGCCAAGGAGCATTTGAGAAGGCTGAACGTGGCGTGAAGAATATGGATGACATTTGGTTTGTGGCAGAAAGGAAAGCAGGGCAGATTATTCCCAGTTCACTTGAATTTTACCTGATGATTTACAAAGAATGTAAATTAGGAGACACTCACAGGAGGTACACTTAATGACATCTTAAGCATTGTGGAATTTACGACGAGGCACGGAAAGCTTGTGCACTCAACCATTGGAAGCAGATGCTGCAATAATTCTACTTAATACTTAGAAGCAGAGGAAAGCATATTGTTTTTCATACAAATGTTTATGAAACATTAATAAGAGTAAAATGTATCATTCGATGCTGAGCACATAATCTGAAATCCTTTCCTATAAATATTAGTAAAGGACACATTTTTGTTCTCAACATAAACTGACGCTGAGTCTAGATCCTAGGATTTTATAATGATCTTCTTTCTCTCAAAATATATGTAAGTAATATAAGACAAACTGACCTAGGGGTGTAGTCTCTTTTACTATAACTTCTATGTGAGCCCATAAAGGGGTTTCTTGGACTAGGTTCATGAAATATACTCTGTACCATAGCTCAGTGAAAGTCTTAGAAGTCGGAATTTTGCTTTTGTTCTGGCCTGTAACTAGCATGTTTGGAAGGAATAATGAGCTTAATTAAGTTTGGGAAAGTACAGTTTCTAAATGATCTGGTAATACTTGATATTTATAATATAAAATATTTCTAAAGTGCATTTTCCATCTCTGCCAGAAATGTTGGCTCAGTAATTTGCAGTGACCAATTAGGTGTATGGGAGGGGGTAGAATGTTTGAGAAAAATCTCTCCATTCCAACATCACAGTAAATTTGATTTACTGTTCAAAATGCCACTGTTCTTCCTTGCTAACTACAGTGGCGGGGCTCTTAGGCACACTGTTTTATTTCTGGCAGTATCTTTTCTATTTGCACCATGTATTAAGTTTCTTTTAATGACTCTTACTAGCGAATGTCACTAGCCGCTCTTTTAATGGAGGAACTGTTTTAGAGAAACAGGATACTGTAGCTGTGATTCTTTTTTCAGTTAAAATGATCCTAATTGCTAATCACTCCTCAACATCATGGCACTGTCTGCTCTTAGCTTCCTGGCTTTGGCCAAAAATGTCAAGATTATAAAATGAATCATTTTTGTAGCTTTATTTGTATAAGTACTTAAACACGAGATAATTTTCACATGACGTACTTTGCCTTCTAAAGCAACAGAGTAAAAGCATCAGGCAAAATGTGAGCCTTGAAGGAAGTGAAAAGGGCTTTATGTTCCAAAGAAGAGCCTGCAGCAACTAGGTTGAGAAAGGACAGAGTAAATATGCTTAAGATCTATGTGCTTCTAATGGTAATACTGACTTTGTCTCGTCACACCACTTCAAGAAGTCTATCCATCCAGTGTGGACACAGTGTGATTGCTTATGTATACGGGTTTTGGGAAATCGGGTTATATTCTAATGATATTGAAACTTTCTAGGATATCAGTCTTGTCCAGTGTTTACAGATGCTGCCACCTGAGTCTGTGTGTGTGTGTGTGTGTTTCAGATTCCCAAAGAGAGCTAATGGCGCGAAATAGCCAACTCTAAATAGAATGTTGTCGCGTATTCGAAAGTGTTGCCATATGTAGAATTTTTCAAAGCTGCTCTTTACCCAGGCTCATTCTGATAAATGACAGAAATTATGAGACAGTCTGGTGAAATTTTTCTTTTTATCTGTTACTGTATATCTTATGAATTTTATGAACTTCTTTGTCATGTTGGGAGCTTTTTGATGAATTTCTTCTTACTTGGCCTAAAATATCACTGATTTGCCACTCAGCTGTAAGAATACAGCACCCAAACTAATGCCATCGCTGGTATTCAGGTAGACATGTGTCCTTACTGGAGTAAGTTAGGATGCTTTCAATTTACTTAGAGACTAATAGACATTTTAAAATAAAGACACTAATATAAAATGTAATCTTTGTGCTTGAACTTTCTCAGCACCACAAGCATTTTTTTTACACTAGGAAGAGAAAGGACAGGAAGTAATGAATACAATCCACAGCCTGTTGGAAGAAGAGATGCATGATTTAGACAAACTTTCAAGTAGAATTATCACAGTCATGCTGAAGATGCGTGCTGTACTCTAACATAAAACTCTAACTTAAAAGTCTCACACTTTTAAGGGCATACATTTCAATCATGAGTTGCTACTGGAACACACTCAGGAAAGGGAGGTATATTGCTGAGGTTTAAGCCCTAAGCCAGACTCCATTTATTCACCTATACTTAGCTATATGACTCTGCTAGTCACATAATATTGCTCTTCTTTTCTATGATCAGTGTTCTTATTTATGATCTAATGTGAGAATACCTCCTGCCATTTAGTCCCTGTAGCCCCATCCTTCCCAGGAGTATCTTTTGTCTATTGTTTTTGGTTGGAATGTGGCAGAGACCAGAAGGGCAATGTAACGAAAAAATTTACTGTTTCACTAGAATTAATATTCTCCACATATTCATTTAGAGAGCTAAGAGAAAGTGATTAAGGAGGTTAAATTCAAAGTCATGCAAGACATGAAAAAGTTGATGCTGGAACAAGATTCTGAAGCCAAGGCTCTTATTCACTTAGGATCTGAGGTAACAGCCCAGATGCCTAGTGGAGATTAAGCCCTGGGGAGACTTTCATGCCGACTTCTATAACTGCCAGGTGCCTACTGAGAGGAATCAAATATCCTCAGGTCTTTATAGCACATTTTTGCAAAGAGATTATAAAAAAGTTTGTCTAAGCAATTAATTTATTGAAAATGTAAATATTTTTCAAAAACGATTTTATCTAGATAATTTTGAAATATGAAGCTGAGAAAAATTCTGATCAAATACTTGTCTAAGAGTTTATCTTCAGTGAAAACTTACCTTTCTTTTGACATTTGGCATATGGGTAGGAGTTTCAAAGGGAATGATCTGGGGGTGATGAAGGAATAAATGATTCTAAGGAAAAGGCTTGAGGTAACGTCAAACTGAGATTATAGATGAGTGTCCTTACAATGTTCTCCAGGAGATATTTGACATGCTCTCATAAATATTGTCTTTGCCTCTCTGAATGAAGTTCAAGTCTTGAAGCTTGGGGGCCCCATAAAGTGTCGGGAATACTAACATTGTATTCCCAAAACCTTTTGAACAGCCATTACTTAATATTTGATAAGCATTGAAATAAATGAAAGAATGAATCCTAATCCCTACATATTGTATGTTCAACACTTTTTCTTAATGAAGAGCTGTCCCCAAAATCATGAGTAGAAGGTATAATCATAAAACTCATGGAATTCAGTTTAATTATTTAGAATTTGTATTATATTATTCAGAATTTTATGTGTGTAAGGGTATTGTAACACACATGGAAGTTAGTTTTGTAAGCGTATCTTCTGCACAGTGGGATTACTGGTGTTCACTTTGTGTCATTTCATTGAACAACATGCACAGCATGCATTTGTTAACAGGTATAACACTGTGGACACTCTGGGGCTAGTACTTTACCTCGGAGACTTGAGACAAAAGCTTCTGGATGCTGTTTAAACATACGGATGGCTAACAGCAATAAAGATGACATAAACAGATCAGAAGCCCCTGAGTGCTAATATTGCAGCAGCAGACGCAATGTGGTCATTAATTGTGAATAGGTGCTGATGTCTTAAACACTGAACCAGCTCACAGATGCTTAAATTCCGTAACACATTTGCATCACAACTAAACAAATGTATAAAATTAAAACCATGAAATACTGTTTTACACTGATGAATTTAAATTCAAGAATTCAAGAGTATTTATTAGAAGTACATTATTTTTTCAAAACCAGCCAGGGTAGAGACTTCTGACTCTGCGTATGAATACAATAGACTCATCTCTCCTTATTAATACCAATAACCACAGCTAACACCTTGTAATGAATGTGTTTAAGTCAGACATAAGAAAGCATTACAAGATAGAGAAGATTGAACCATCAGAACAAAACAAAGTGGTAAAGGGCTTTTCTTTTGTTTACTTTGCCTAAGACTGTAATGGAGAAGTCAGAACATGGAAACATCAAAGAGGAAAAACAAACAAGGGATATTTAGGGGGAATAAAGTCTATTTACTGAATTCAAGGAACGAAAAATGATCCATTTTTAATAACAGAAATTTCAGAAATATAACTCTCATATCCACCCAAACACCATAGTGAAAGGCTGTGCCCCAGTTTCAGAAAATGCTGAGTAGAAAGCAGGAGCCTGCATGGGAACATTCTAGGCCATCTGTATGTGGGTGACTATTGTATGGCTTGGTCTCCTAGTAAGGCTTATAGCGTGAGAGCATGACCTCTCCCTGCCACTTAGCTGGCTTTGGGTAACCTTTCTGGATTACCTGGCCCCACCTCGACATACAAAAAACAAACTTGGTCCTCCCTCAACTTGATGTTCCATGCTTCATGCAAGCCCCTAGGAAGTCTGTCCCTTTCTGAATGGAGGGATGAAGGATAGGATGGAGATGGTGGTAGACGGGAAATAGGACATACTGGAGAAGAGGAGGTAGGGAAAAACGGTTGGTATGTAATTGGAATGAAAAAAAGTTATCTAAGAAAAAAAAAAAAAGAACTGATTCCCTCCTTAAGAATTCCCCCGTGTCTCATCAGACCCGCTGATGATGGCAGTGAGGTGAGTCTGGCTGTTCCTGCACAGCATGGTTGGCCAGAGGATGTGGGTGGTACATGCGGTGCCAGAGGGCAGCTGCAGATGTTCGCGTGTAGCTGGGGGTGAGAGTGTGTGGCAGTGGCAGCAGGAGTAAAAGCTGGAAGGGGTGTTGAGATGGCTAGCTTAGCTGGCATGGCAGTAGCCCAAGGAGGGGGTCTGGGAGAAGCTGGAAACCCACAGTGAGAGCAGCCAGTCCCCTGGAAGGCAGACACAGGGGAACATGTGAAAAAAGCCTGTTCGGTGGAAAGTGAGGGCACGGAGCCACCTGAAAAACAACCTTACTATATGGCACCACTTGGGGCCTCAGTGCCTGTGGAGTCTGGCGTCAAGGAAGGGCAGAAGTTCAAGGATGCTGGAGAGAGGCTGCAACAGGAAGCCCCCAGGCTCACACAGAGGACTTTGTGGGAGGGAGGGAAAGGACAGGCACGGCATGGCTCCCAAAGCCGCAAAGGCACCAAGAAGCACCTACCTCATGGTCTGGTGCCCTGAGTTGTATGCCAGATGAAACATTTATCTAATTATCATTTATCAATAAAAACGCAGGAGTCAGATATCGAGGAGGACCTAAATGATCAGAAAAGTGGCAGAGGAGCCAACAGTTACCCTCTGTTGTTTCCCTATCTAAACCGGCCCAGACTCTCTATAACCCCCAACCTACTTACTTTCTGTGTCTCTCTATCTGTCCCAGTCCTCCAAAAACTCTATGGCTAATTTAGGTCAGCTAGCTAGTAATTAGCTCCACTCTCTGACTCAAAGCAAACTTTATTGTCAGTCTCTGCAGCATCAGAATGTGATCAAAATATCCTACAACAGTTAGAACTTATGTGATTGTATGTCTCTCTGTATGTGTGTGTGTGTGTGGGGGTATGTGTGCAGTGTCTAGACGTGTGTCTATGTATCCATATGTGTCTGTGTGTGTGCCTCTGTGTATGTGTGCATGTGTCTTTGCCTATGAGCTTGTGTGTGTGTCTGGATGTGTGTATCTGTATGCAATATGTGTTATTCTATGTGCTTGTGTCTGTGTTTGTGGTTCTGCGTGTGCTTGTGTGTATTTCTCTTTTTTGTGTGAGTGTGTTTATTTGGACGTTATGTACAAGAGAGGTGTAAAGTGTATATGGTTGAGAGTCATAAAAACTTAAATCATTAATCTAAGAAAATGTTTTGAGGTTTAAAAAAATTAGTTTTTGGTTGGTAATACAAGTTAGGATAGAAAAAGATTTAAAACTTTGGAGTTAACAAGGTAGAATAGATAATGGAGTATTTTCTCAGAATTTGCCAAATGCAATTTGATTAGACATTGTGAATGCAAATCTTAGATGATAATTGTTCCTATTGTAATAGGTTTATTGTGCTACAGTTAAACACAGTAAAAGTTATAGTCAGATTTAAATCTTTCCCTTTTTTATTTAGACAAAAGTGGGAAATTTTGTGGGATATTTTGATCATATTCTGACATTTCAGAGACTGGCAATAAAGTTGTCTTTTAATCGGAGGGCAGAGCTAGCTATTAGCTTACCAAATTAGCCATAGAGTTTTTGGAGGACTGAGCACAGATAGAGAGATACTAAGGAAGTAGTAGGTCAGGACTTATAGGATCTTGGCCTTTTGGGGACCAAGGAATGAGAGAGGGGGGTCAGTAGTTGCTTCTCTGACACTTCTCTGATCATTCGGGTTCTCACTCTGATATCTGTCTCCCAAGATTTTATTGATAAAGAATAAGGAGATAAACACTTTGTCCAATGTACAAAATCAACAAAGAAGTTTTAAAAATTCAATTATATAATATAAAGATCTGATGTTTTTTGCCCTAGGGATTTAAGAGAGAGAAAAAATGAGTGTGGGTGAAAGTGACTCGGCAAAAATAGTTCAATATTTGGCAAAAGATGCATTTGCAACCACTCAAAAAACTAATGAACATCAAATAGCATAAACTCAAAGATAATGACATTAAACATCTCATCATTAAATTTCTGAAAAAATGAAGAAAACATGTATGCTTTGTTTGGTATAGCAATATCACAATGGATAAATTTTTAAACTAATTTTAAATACACAACAAAATTTACCACTATGATTCTCTTTATGTGTACTGTTCCTCAGTACTAAATTTACATTGTCTTGACAGCAATAATCAATATGCATATTATTTTATACTTACAAAGCCAAGACTCTCTCTACCCATTGAATACTTTTCTTGAATTTTCATCTTCCTTGCCTGTATAGCCTGGCAGTCATGTCCACACTGGCAGATTCTCCAAGGACCATCTTTATTGAACAAAAGCATAAATACTTACATCACAGCAGTCACTGAAATTAACATCGAATATGAAAGCATTTATCTTTATTTTGTCTATTTACGAGGTAGAGATAGTTCACTTGTTAGGATCACAGGCATAACCCAATGATTCTCAGCATCATATGTGGTAAAAATAGGCAAGAAAGTAGCTTAAAACCTTAATTACTGGGCCTCTTCCTCGTGGTATCTGTCTTAATGAGTTTAAGACAGGGATCAGAACACTGTGTTTCTCAGTAACTTATAAATGCTGCTACTGTAGGTTTGCTTGGCACCACACCCTAGAGGACTCACACCTGGATCAGGAGACTACATCTTTCATGCTGATTACCCCGGTGTTTTTTGATTTCCCCCACACTCTCATTTTCTCCCTTTAATTTCCATTCCTATCTCCAAACAGCCATTTTGTATTGAAGTCATGTGGTTTTCTTTTAAAAAGTCACTAACTCCATTTAGTGCTGGCTTTATGGGTCTGTGTATAGGACCATCTGCAGAAGCATGAACAGCCTCTCAGGGACCACATCTTGAATTAAAACTCATTCTCTTTCTCCCGGCAGTCATTTTGGATTTTTCCCTTCAGTTTGGGAGGAGAGGGTTCAAGAGCCCATGTATGCTGGGATTCTCGTTGTCTTAATCTTGTGTGAGTCACACGCAAGCATTTACAGCTGCTGTGAACTCATGTGTAAATGGTGTTTTCATATTGATCAAATACTGTTTTGTTTCACTACAGACCCCAATTACCACTGGCTTTAAATGCTTTCCACTCATCTTCTGTGATGATCTGTAAACCTTGGAAACAGGGGAGTGAACTATGTAAATCATTTAGAACTGAGTACTCAACAGTATTATGCTTTGCAGGTGAACCAGCAAAACATAATTGTATTATTCGCTATCTACTGCATAAGGAAGCCTCTCTGACGAGGACTAAAATATGCCCTAATCTGGTAGTGTGGGAAGGAGTAAGGGTATCTTTTCACAAAAGAACAAGACTCAAGTCATTCAGACTTCTACCTTTGGGAGATATCCTTCAGGAAATGTGATCATGAAACCTTCACGTGATGGAAACCCACGTAAGGTAGTTTAGAAACAAAATGAGTGTGAAGAAAAAATTCTAAAGACAGTAAAAATATGGACAAATACAATAAACATCCCATTTCAGAAGTTACTAAATTTTGTTTTATAGTTGAAAAATTATACTATGTATTTACATCGTTCTCCCTATATATTTGAAGCACTTATGATTATTTTATTATAAACAAAATTGGGATGGAAGGCTAAAGGAAAGATTTTGTGGCTATAAAGCAGTTGATTTTGGTGTACATGCTGAATTGAAGTAAAAAACATAAAATTACATTCCTACATTTTGCCAATGTTAAATTTCCTAGTTTTGAGTTTTTGTTGTATATATGTAAAACATAAACACTGGAGAAAATTGCATGAGGGTGTACCAGATTTTTCTACACTATTTTCTCAAATTCCTCTAATTTTCTAGCTATTGAAATAACTTCTGCAAGATATATTTTACTGTAGTCATGTTTCTTGTATTTTAGTAAGTAAAGCTTGCCTGATGATCAGAAAGCAAAACAGCCACACTGATCAACCTTAAAGACCAGGTAGTGGTGACACACACCATTAATCCCATTAAAATTACTAGTTAGTACGCTAATAATAGCAAGTGTCCTGCATTTTTTATTTTCTTTTATTTCTAATAGGATACACACACACACACACAGATACACTAGTTTATCATAGAAACCGGGTGGTAGTGGTGCTTGCCTTTAATCCCAGCCCTTGAGAGAATATAAGATGAGAGGAGTCAGCTATGAGACAGTCTCATTCTGAGATTCCTGAGGTAGAAGTAAGAGCTAGTGGCTGGCTGTTTTGCTTTTCTGATTTTCAAGTTGAACCCCAATTTCTGTCTGGGATTTTATTAGTTGTGGTACATTTTACATTGTTTATTATTGATGCATGTATTAAAGATATATTTTACATTGTTTATTATTGGTACATGTATTGTTTGAAAAATGGATATATCCTATATCTTATTCTGCTCCAGATAATCTCTTCAACTTGAATCAAGATTTACTCATGTTTGGAACTCACAACCTGACCTGTTACAATACCTCTTTAGCATCTATTCAACATCATTTTTAAAAACACGGGAGAGTAAGGTGAAGTACAGTACCAAGCATAATTTTTAAAATGAGAGTGATAATTTACAAGGCACAAGTAAATCCACTGGACTACTTATTTCTTCACAAATATTAAGTGGGTTAACATTGCATTGTCATTCGTGTGTGTGTGTGTGTGTGTGTGTGAGAGAGAGAGAGAGAGAGAGAGAGAGAGAGAGAGAGAGAGAGAGAGAGAGAATCCTATTAGGAGTAAAAGGAACTAAGAAAATGCAGGATATGAGCATACTAACTAGTAATTTAATGGTATTATGTACTATGTATGCTACATATACCAAAATACAAATTTAAATAAAAGTGAATGAGAGTCAAAGCTAAAGGAGAGGGGGAAGTGACTGTGCACCTGTCTCTTCTGAAGTTGTTTCTCAGTTTCCCTGACAGTCTTCATTTGTAACATGTGAGGAATGTAGCAGATGGAAAATATCATGGGAAACTAAGTTTATATCCCTTTCATCCCTTGTAAAGATATAATTTGCATTGAGAAAAAATATTTTAAAACTCTGTGTGGACTGAATTTCCAAGCCATAGAATTAAAACTTGAACAGTACTTCTAAAGATTTTAATTTATATAATATATGCTCCATCCATTTTTATCTTCCCTACCAGCTTTCCAGAAATGTATAGGTACATACTTTTGCTGTAATATTTAAGCAGTTGTATAAAACTCTTTAGCATTAAGAAATAGTTCTAACCTTGTACTCGATCCAAAGGTCCCAATAATCCTGAACTCTTTCACGTTCTTTGCACAGATCATTGGGTCTGCATTCAAAGTGCTAATGAGGTCAAGTTCTCCAGGACATAAAATAATGGGCCAGTTAGCACCAACTCACCTCCAAGTGCACAGCTCACTTTCCTGAACATAGAGCTGAACTTAGGTGCTGTGCTCACCCAAAATACCTGGGAGGTTGATAGGCCACTGCAAAACCCACTGGCGGCCGAACTGATGGAGATACTTGGGCCTGCTAACCTTTAGTCATCTGCATATTGACATATACGTCCCGCATGGTGCATTTTAATGGGAAAGAATTATCTTAGCCATGTGTTGAGCAAAGCAACTCTTAAAATGACGTAACAATGTTAACATATTTGACTCAATGGACTTGTGTTTTCTTTCTCTGTCTCTTTTATTAACTTTTAGATGAAGTTAAGTCATATAAATTGTTTGAACTTCTGGTACAAAAAGTCATCCCTGACAGCTTCAACTTTGGATTTTGTAGGAGAAAAGTAGGGTATAGTAGAGGCTGTCGTGCTGAGACACGCAGGAAAGCCGCATGGAAGGGTTTTTAATGAGGCCTCCGAAGGCTGACTAGATCCCATGGATGTAATTACTTCTGAGGAGTACATGAACATCTTGGAGTGGGTGAGTGCTTTCCAAACAGACAATCAATACCAATTAGTGGGACATGAAATCAATTTAATGATTCAGTAGATCCTTGCCATCCCTTTTGAAATGAAATGACATATAATAGTGCAATCAGGAAGAAGATTAGATTATACTAGGATGGACTCAGAATAGATTGGGAAGTCTTGAAATGCGTACCAAAGTGGTGTGTGTATGTTCATGTCTGTGTTGTGTCATGAAATGCAATGCACTGCTCACTATGAGTTGTGATGTTAAAAAAGGCTTGACCTTGGGGAATGCAATGGAAGAGACTCTCCGAAACAACTTTGAACTTAATATCTGCACAAGCTGCCCCACTCAGCTAATTTTGTTTCGTGCTAGCTGAAGGGACTGGAGAAGTTAACTTGAAACATCAACCATAAATTCCCACATGTGTTTGTTTTGCTTAACTTTACTTTCCATCCTCATCTTCTTTACATAAATGAGCCTGTTTGAAGATGAACATTTGCCATCACCTCGCTGGACTACCTCTTCTCTGACAATTTGTAGCCCCCAAATTTCTTTTATTTGGTAGTTAGTTCTTCATAAATACATCCTAATTGTATAGAATATGCATTATTGTTTTCAGGATTGGGCAGCTGTGCAAGGTAGTTGTACTAGCTTCAAAAAGACTCTGCAATATAGGCATGGACAGTTATAATGTTTTGCTAAAAAATTTGTTATGGAAGGAGTCTATAAGTTCACCTGAGATATATGTTATCTCCTATTCAATTCATTAGGTATCCACCTCTATTGAATAACTGTATTCATGTTGATAGAATCTACCATTAAAGAAGGGGTATCACTTCAATAAGATCACAAAAAAAATATGATTCCTTTTAGCTGCCATATTCTCAGTATTATATTCTCAACTTCTAGAATTTCATGAAGAATGCTTTCATGTCAGAGATGTCAACAAGGATAAAAAATAACCATGACCTTGAGCAAATATCCAGCGAGAATATTGTGCCCCAGTGTCCACCAGAGCAGTTCAATAGAACTGAATGCTTCCAATTGCTACATGAACCCAGAGGAAGATCTTTTTCTAGATGAACCTTTAAAGGAGATCCCGTATCTTCCCTAAAACTTGACTGAATCAAGAGTTTTTAAGCAGAACATGGTCAATGTTACTGTCAGATTTATGATTCATAGATATTGTTGTACAAATGTCTGTCTTTAAGGAGCAAAGTTTACTGATGATTCATGATAAAACTGTTAACAATTATATATTATCAACCTCTGCTGCCTATTACAAAGGGGAGTGAGATGCTTCAAAGGGAAGAATAATTATCATTCTTGTATAACAAGACATTTAGACATAGTTTATTTCTAATGAAACAGAAGCGTTAGGCAGAATAATATTTATCTGAGAAACAGGACTCAAAGAAGCTGAAAATAAAGCCAAGAGGAAGAGCATATAAACATGAACCTCTTGATTTTGCATCCTCATTAACTCATATTGCAATCTTGCAAATGCAACTAAATATCCTGGCATGCGTAGAGAACTGAATGAACTCTATTACCAGGATGTACCTGGCAATGAAAGTATTCTGTTTTACAGATAGAAATTCAGGGTTAATGCCTTTAGTGTTAGCATTGTATCTTAATGATACCAGACAATTAGTACCTACTAATGGCATGGAAGCTATTTCCTGAAGATAAGTACAAAATCATGAAAGCTTTATAAATTGCATTCCCAGAGATTTTTATCTGTACTTATTTTGTGCTTTTGCCTCCTCCAAAGAGGAATTTTAAAATGTTAGTCTATAATGACAATTCCACAGTAACTTTTCCGTTTACTTTAAAAGAATAGGACAAAAAATTTGAAAATTCATTTTATTTTTATGTTTCAAAGACAATGTGTTTGGGAATAGATGATCCATCACATAAACGAGTAGCTTTAATTTGAAGAACATGTATTGCAATCATACATTCTTTTTTATATTTAGATAGTTATTTTGTATTAATTTAAATGTAGAGTATCAGAAGGTTTTGTGTTTATTTCACACCTTGTTGTGTGGGGTGAATGCAGTGGATGTAAAGAAGATTCTATTTGTGTGAAGTATTTAGAGTGCAGTGATGGACGGGGAAGAATGGAGACCAGGGGAGGAATGGTGAGCAGAACACGACACACCTGAAACTTTTGAAGCAGTTCTCGTGCTGCCTGTACTCTAGTGAGCTCAGAGGGCTGAGATGTGTCCTTTGTTTGAACGGTTCCATGCCATGTCTCAATCCTCTGAGATCATCTTCTTCCAGGACTGAACAGTGTCTGGATTTCTAAAGAGAGGTTTAGTGACTCTGAGCTACATTAATGCTTGATACTGATAGCAAAGCAGAAGATTTCATGATATTAACATAGATAGTGAGCTGTAAAGCTTTGCCTACAAGTTTGCTATGGTAGAAGAGTCCAAAATCACCCCCAATATACCCGAATCTTATACTATTTTTTTTTTTGCCTTAGGTGCTGTCTCTGATGAACAATTTGAATCTTATTTATAGAATAAAACAACAGTGGTAGAATATCATTTCAATCAGATTACAAAAGATTGTGATTTCTGAAGTGCTAGTACATTATCTGCAACATATTTTCAGGTTTTTGTAGTTTCTTGATGAATGGTTTTGCAACGGGAAAGTTCACATGTGTAGAAAATGAATGGGCTAGCAGTATTTTTCACATTTGCATTTAAGAATTATTTTTAAAGTTTTTTTAAATACAGAGAGCTCATAGTCTGAGTTTTGTTCATGTCTTCTTATTTCTTAATTCATCATATCTACCTTCTGTTTCCCAGTGTACTGGTTTTGCTTTCTTATTCAGTATATCAGGTGACAGATGAAGCATCATATATCTATCTATCTCTCTCTCTCTCTCTCNTATATTCGAGGAACAAAAGTCAAATCTTGTAATGTGTTCACTTGGCTTAGATTCCCATATTCTAGGAGAAGGAATCACATTGGTCCAGGTTAGGCTATATGCTCATTTGTGGTCCGTTAAGTTATGGCCCTGAAATCATATTGGCTACACTTTCTAAGAGGCCATTCAAAACTACTGAACATATTCTATTTGAAAACAAGACAACAAATCAGAAACAAAAATAATAAACTCTTTGAAGTGAGGAAAACAAAATCTATAGGTATCATTGTAGTCTGGGTAAACAACTTAAATACATCAATTCACAGGAGAAAGTAGTCAGATTCTGTGTCTAACAATGATGTCAAGTTAAAAGATGCAAATTTTGGTGAAATACATTAATAAAAACATTAGCCTCCCAAGGAATATATTGAATGAATAAAACTATTGAAGATGCATCAATATGTAACCCTCAACAAATTATTAAATATCTGTAATGCGGGTCTGTAATTCATAGAGCTCCACTTGCCTCTGTTCTCCAAGTGCTAAGATTGAAGACATGTATCATCATGCAGAGCTCATTGCTGCTACTTCTGAGTTCTATTCCAGCTTCTTTCGTGGGTGGATATTTGATATATTTTACAGAGATTTCCCAGTCTCTAAAAAAGGATGCATTTTGATGTTCCAGTCCAGAATATGATGTTTATATTTATATTTTTCCTTTATACACATGTAAAATATCCTGAGGAGGACTTGGTTCCCTTTCTGAGTTCCTGGTTCCTGCTCCAGATACATTATTTAGGAGAACACTGACATCTCTGCATTTTCCCAAAGCCTTTCCAACATCAACTGGTGTTTTTACTAATTTAACTCTGACACTAATTACCAGACATAAATACGGACAATCCGCCGGGCGATGGTGACGCACGCCTTTAATCCCAGCACTAGGGAGGCAGAGGCAGGCAGATCTCTGTGAGTTCGAGGCCAGCCTGGTCTACAAGAGCTAGTTCCAGGACAGGCTCCAAAGCCACAGAGAAACCCTGTCTTGAAAAAAAAATACAGACAATCCAAAGGCCACGTGACCTGGTCCCCCAGAACTATCCCCATTTATATTCCACTCTAATACGGGGTACCCATGTTACCAGTTCTTCTTGGTTTATTAAAATCAGACATTATTATAATATCCTCACATTCAAATTCAGCAAATTACTAGAGTACTTCACAGAACTCAGAAAGTATTATAAATAGATTAATTATTCAGATATATATTCAGGAAAAGTCAAGTGGAAGACAATCCACAATTTGGGGTAGAGGTATCCTTTCATGCCCTCTTCAGGTTTGGCACCTTCTTAGCACATCAGTGTATTCACCAACGTAGGGCCAACTCCATCAACAAACTCCATCACTCAAATATTAATAGATTTTATTATAGAAATATTATTTGCTAACTCACTAGATTCTAGTGAATTGATGAGTTCTTTGCCTATTTCCAAACCCTGGAGGTTGAGAACATGGGTTGAAATTTCTGACTTTATATTTAGATGGGTGGCTCTTCAGGCTTCCACTCTAATACAACCTAGTGTCCTGCTATAAACTTATTTATTATCACAAACTCAAGGAGCGCTCTTGCTACCTGGGATGTCACAGGGTTTTTAGGATCTGTAGCTGAAGCATGGAACAGTAACAACACATTTATAATTCTATCACAGAGTCCTCCCTGAATTCCAAAC
The DNA here is from genome assembly GCF_014885135.2 of Alexandromys fortis. Classification (NCBI taxonomy): domain Eukaryota; kingdom Metazoa; phylum Chordata; class Mammalia; order Rodentia; family Cricetidae; genus Alexandromys; species Alexandromys fortis. The sequence goes on along the minus strand of NW_026068078.1, from coordinate 1,481,207 downwards.
ATTAAATATACACCAATCCTAACTTCTACAACTTCCTTGGATCCTATGTGGATTCAGATTCTCACTACTTACTCAACATACTAAAATAATCAAAATAATATCTCTGAAAATTGTTTGACATTGAATGAATTGTTGATAATCATAGAAAATTATTTGTATGCTTGCAACAGAATAAAAATGGAAAATTCTTTGGGACTACAGTCATTATCTTTAGTTCTACTAACCATTCAGAAAGATACAATAAGTCTGAAGATTTGTCCCAATCTCTATGCCTTGGCTGCTGTTGTTTCTGCCTCTTTTCTTTGTATATCAGTTGTCTGTTATTGTTTTAGCTTATGTTACCATAGTTACATAACAAAAGCTGATAACTGACTTAAATGGCTTAAGGTGTTAGATGACAACCAACAAGAACAAGCTAGGTGGCTTACTGAGAACAAATTGCTGCCTTTGCCTCTCGCTTTCTGTCTATAATACCTCACTATAGTCACCTAAATGGAGGTCTGCAGCAAGCCATCCTCACACCTGTCTCTTCTTGCTATGACAAAATGAAGAGAAGCTGGCAACATCTCTATTGACTCCAAGAGGACTCATCTGCTCATGTCGTTGAACTAGAGACAATGAATCTTTCACTTGACTCAATTACAAGTACTGGAATCCTATCAGCTTCACATAGGAAATTCAAACATTCAATCTATTTTTATGGAAAGATTTTGTCTAATTGAAAGGAACATTTTTGCATGTGCAACCACATATCATTCAGAGCCTGTAATAATGAACTGAATGATGATGTCTTTTGCTTACTGCTTGCCAAGAGCTTGGGTTTTCAGTGGGCTTTTAAATTCAAACCATTTCTCCATTTTTGTTCTACTGCTTGGAACTGAGATGCAGTCATGTTTCCAATCTGGCGAGTCCTTGTATTTGGGGACATTCCTATTTGCTTTCAGAATGATTTTTGAGCTCTTTCCCTTCCTCTGATATTTGCTAAATCTAGTCAATAACAATCACATTGTATTTAACATTCTATTTCCCAATTCTTTCTGAAGCTACATTAGCTGATTTCTGAGTAAAAATCAAAATACTATAAAATGTTTTATACCAGATACCATGGACACCTTTTTAGGTTTCTTTGTTTACGTCATCCTTGAACCAAGCATATATCTTGGCTATGTTGTTTCAGCACCATCTCATAACAATTTACATGACATTATGAATAGTTTATATTGATGGATATCTCCATTTGCTCTCTTCTTCTAGTTCGATGAAGTATGCTTCCCTTCATTTTGTTAAATTCTGAGGTTTATTTTTTCTTCCACACTCTGGGAAGCAACTAGAAAGAGATTGGACAACAGGAGAAGTGAAGTCTCTGAGTACTTCTTCCTAACATCACTAAAAGTCATCTTCATCTTGCATTGAAGTCTGCAGTTCCCATCAGAGTTGCTCTACAGCTATATGATCTGGATTCAGGAAATGAACTCTCTCTCCCTTTGCAATTTTAGGTCTAGTGTTAATAACTCCTCCGAAGTATTAGAGTCCAAGCATCTTTTCCCATTAATTTCTCTAACTTCTGATATCTGTATCGTTAAGTACCTATTATTAGAGGTTTCCTATCAGGCTGAGTTACATTCTGAGACTGCATAATCTCTACATTTTTTAGTTTAGCGTGATAAAAGTGTATTTCTCCCTAGGTAAATAATCCATCATAGTTGTTGGGTAGGCTCTGTTTGCTGTAATTATTCTGCATCATAGCCTTCACTTTCTTACTGCTTCCTTGATTAGCTGAACAGTAAGAAGGGCTTATGTTTACTCATGTGTGGTCCTCTCTCTCTCTGCCTGGATGTGATAAACATGATTCTTTGGTGGCATTTCAGATTACAAAGGAACACCAATAATAAAAATTCTAGCATGCATCCCACAGGACTGGGACAATTTTAGGATGATTTTACAAATTATTTACATCTTATTTTAGAGTAAATATTTCAATTAAGGCAAATTTACCATGTCAGTTTTTTATCTTTCTAAATAGAAACATGGTGGCTTATATATAAAAAGGAATAGGATACTATTTTGCCAAGAAAGAAAAGAGCATCCATTAATGCAAATCTGAAGTGGTACAGTTAGCCAAAATAAAACCTGTAGTGTTATGAATAACTGAACATCACAATCTGTTGGAACCTTTCCATGAGGTTTCCAAATCTGATAAAAAATTATTCAACCCCTTTATTATCCATCTTGCCTTTTATCCAAAGCAGCCTAAATGATAGCTCCCACTCTAATTCTGGGCCTTCTAGTAGTCTTACGTCATTTTGTCTATTTTAATTGATTTAGTAACCTGACTGAGAGAGGTGCTGGCATTAATGCTATTTCATTCTCGTGGTATGTGTTGAAGCACCTGTTCTGCGTCTTGTGAACTGATGTGGTCCTCTCTGTGTGCTGTGAATACCACTGGTTAATATAGAAACTGCTTTGAGCCTATAGAAGAGCAGGGAAGAACTCAGATAGGTAGGGAAAACTTAACTGAATGCTGTGAGAAAGAAGGAGGAGTCAGAGAGAAGCCATGTAGCCCCACCAGAGACAGATGCTGGAACATTACCAGGTAAGCCACAACCTTGTGGCAATTCAGAGATTAATTGCAATGTGTTAATTTAAGATATGAGTTAGCCATGAATATCCTTAAGCTATTGGCCAAACAGTATTGCAAATAATATGTTTTTGTGTGATTATTTCAGTGCTAAGCAGCCAGAAGTGAGCAAGTGGCCTCCTACAACACTCCTGAATTATAGAAGTGTTGGGTTCTCCAAAACCTGACTAAAGGAAGAAAAGTAGAACTACCTTGTGAAATGGTCTTTGACAAAAGAAAAACAAGAGATTAGTTCAAGCATAATGTTGAATTGCTTTCCCTACTCCTTGGCCATTCTGAGGTGGGGCATTAATTGCACTAATTCTATGACAAAACAGCCAGAGAAAGAAAGGTGAATTTGACTCACAGTACTACAATGATATTTTTAAGGTCATACAGTTGTTGAAGGACAAAGCAGTCTTTTAAGTGCAGATAGCCCAGCTCCAGGACTCAACCACTGGCCCAATCTACCATCAGGACTCTGCTTATTACACTCCTATGTGAAGATTATCTTCAGAAAATACTCCTGAAGCCTGTGATCTTTCTCTTGTGACTCTTTGCTATTGTGATGCCTTAAAAGATGCGTAACTTCTACTTGGAAAACAGGATAACCATTTTCTACCAAAATGCAAAAGATAGCCAAAACTGTATCAACTCCATCAGTAGATACAGTGTCTGAGATTCCTAAAATATAGTCTTTATGTCTTTCCTGTCTCTGGAATATACCAGAGAATATATAGCATAACTCTCAAATAACTTGGAGATTCAAATATATATATATATATATATATATCACCAAATAATCTTGGAGATTCAAATATATATATATATATATATATCACCAAATAATCTTGGAGATTCAAATATATATATATATATATATATCACCAAATAAAAGCTACAGTGGTTATTTCAAAATGAAGTAATTGTAAGGATCAACTGCAGTGTTATTACTTACAATATTTTATCATAGGCAACATAAGAACTACCTGTTGCTGCTGAGCCAAAGCACATGAAAATAAGCATCATAGCAATTAAGGACACAATTTTTGGATCATTGGGAAACTTGATAAGTCTTTACTGATTATTTTGTATTTAAACCACTCCACAAAACTGCAATTATTATGAACTAATAGAAAGTTGAAAACATCGTATATGAATTCAAAATAAAAAGTGAAATTCAGCTTTCCAAACTATTTGAAAAGAATGAAATGCACACACACACACACACACACACACACACACGGAGACAGAGGGATAGAGCTTGGATCTTTCATTAGAATGGAATATACAGATTTTAATGTAAAAACTATCTCATTTGTTATTTTGTCTCTTTTGATATGTAGTCATTGTTTTGCATTTTACTTTTGCAGTGTTGCCATGGTTTCATTTAGTCCTTTGTTATAGGATATAATTAGGGAAATGTATTCCATATCTGTAATGTGACTTTTACCTCAATCTGTAATAACATACATTTTTGAGTTAGCAAACCTCAATTTTATTCTCCTTTGTCCTAGTTGGCAGAAGAGCCTGTGAAGATGTCAGGAGCAAAATTTAGGATAAAACAATACATTGGCAAGGAAAGAAAGAGAACTTGGCAGGAATTTTCATGACTAGCATCAACTACAAACTGTCTACATAGCACCGGCATTTACACAGAATGAGTTTCTTTACTTTATAAAGCCAGGGAATCCACACACCCAAAAATGCCACTTATTTTATGCAAATGGGTATTGTGTATCATACAATTGTGACTCAAGCAACTACACATGTGAATTGTTCTTTGAATTTAAGATATGGGTTTTAAAGCTTTTTGCCAACATTACTTTCTTTCCGCATAGTTTACAAAGTTAAACTTACTTTTTATCTTGAATTCATATAAAATGTTTTATACTTTCTCACAAACTCATTGTAATAGAAGTTTTGTGGAATGGTTTAAATACAGAATACTTTGTCAAGACTTATGTAGAGCCCCAAAATTTCCTAAAATGTGTCCTTATTAGCTACGATTCTATTACTTTCATTTGCCTTGGCTCAGCAACAGGTAGTTCGTATGTTGCCTATGATAAAGTTCTGTTATTACTAACATTTCAGTTGATTCTTTCCAACTGCTCCATTTTCAAATAGACCATTGTAATTTCACTTGGTAATGCCTGTTTATATTTGAGAGCAAAATGATGGTTTTTTGTGTGTCAAAATTTTACGATACTAAGATTCTGTAAATTAACCTGAATGATATGTATCTATCTGCTTTTAAGCTAAGAGGTGACCAGCAAATCTTTACTGCCAACGACTTCCTGATTCTAGTTGTGCTCATCTTCCACAATGCAGAGTCGAGGATTTCATGGTCATTATTTGACAGTATTTCTTAACTCTAAAATGCTAATGCTTGTTTCTGGCATGGCTTCTGCTAGATGGTTATCCTATGGTCAGTATACCTCTTGGCTTCTTAAATGGAGAGCAAACAGGCCCAGAAAAGAAAATTCTTCCTAAGCCGGGCTGGGGTGGTGCACGCCTTTAATCCCAGCACTTGGGAGGCAGAGGCAGGTGGATCTCTGTGAGTTCGAGGCCAGCCTGGTCTACAAGAGCTAGTTCCAGGACAGGAACCAAAAGCTACGGAGAAACCCTGTCTCGAAAATCCAAAAAGAAAAAAGAAAAAAAAGAAAATTGTTCCTCTAGAAACAAGAATTATTAGTAAACGTATTTTCCATGAGAAAGGGTTTTCTTGAAAATCTTTTGAAGAAAAAAACAATTTAATTTAAAAACTATAAAATACTTTATTCTGAAGAACTGAAAATAAACATGAAGTTTTAAGTACTACTTGAAATAATGATAAATGCTCAATTCTGACATGGAAAACAATTTAAATTAAAAACTACAAAATACTTTATTATGAAGAACTGAAAATAAACATGAAGTTTTAAGTACTACTTGAAATAATGATAAGTGCTCAATTCTGACATGGAAACACCCATTGTGTTTCCCTACCTTTTTACCAATCTAGAATATCTATTTTCCTTATTTCTAAAAGAACTTCAGAAAAAGCATGCAAATAAACTTAAAATGTTTAAAAATGGCACATAAATATGCTTTTAATATTACCTTAGGTTTTCTAATACAATGTGCAACAGCTTGCAAACCTTATGTTTGTGTCATGGTTAATATTTGCTGTCAGTGTGGCAATTTCTGGATTCACCTAGAAGACCACAGCATGGCTATCCCTCTGAGGGGTTTCTTGATTGGGTTCCTTGAAGTGGGAAGACCAATCATCGTAGTAAGCTGTCTAAAAGGATAATGTGAGCTAAGTGCTGGGGTTCTTCTCTCTACTTCATGACTGGGCATTGAATGTTACCATTTGCCTCATAGTTCTGTGTCCATTCTGGTCTTTTCACATCTATTTTGGAGGTTAGGTGTCCAAGATCAAAGTGTCAGGAGATTTGGTGTCTCATGGACCTCACTGCTTGCATTGTGGATGATTGCCTTCTTCCTGCATTGGCATGTGATTGTTCCTCTATGCATACATAAGGATATAATTTCTAATCTTTTTTTAATGCCCAAGTGAAATAGTCTTTAAGGTTTAATATAATGTGTAAACTTCTCAATTAAAACTCAGATTCTATTCTTCAGGAAATTGGATTTCCATTCTTCACGGGCTAGAGACCAAACTGTTTATCATGCTCTGTAAGCCCCTTCCAAGCCTGTTTCCCTCATTTGACCAGCCCTCTCTATCTCCTGCTCTTAGATTTCAGTCTTGAGAAATGTTCTCTCACGGTCTTTTCACAGTATGTCTAATCACAGAAGTGGTATTCCTTCTTGCCTTCACTTAGTGGTTCCTTTCCTTGCTTAATATACTCTAAGGAAAAAAAAAAAGCCCATGTATTATATAAATATATCCTGTTCTCTCCAGGTCAGTAAACAGAGCATGGTAAGATTTTGTAATATTACATATCGCTCCTTGTAATACTTAAATTGCAATCAATCAATATTTATAACCCTCCAGCCCCAGAGATGGCTCAGCAGTTAAGAGCACTGCCTGTTCTTCCAAAGGTTCTGAGTTCAATTTCTAGCAAGCACATCTTGGCTGACAACCATCTGTAATGAGATCTAGCGCCATCTTGTGGAAGAGACCTGGTCAGTCATCCTCATTAAGTTAGACCCTGCCACCCAATATGTACAAGTTCAACGGACAAATTCCATGGGTTAATCCTTGGAAAGTTTGCATTAACTTGAATTCGTTCCTGTTATAACCTCCTTGATTTTGCAGGTATGTGAAGAGGTGTGTCTTTCTGTCCTGCCCACACGTGGGCAGGTGTTTGGAAGGTTCAGAAGAAACCTTTGTAAGAACATTAACAAAGACTTGAAAAATCCTGATGGCTAAGTATGAAAAAAGGAGTCTGTATGGTTCACAGAAAGGTTACACATTTTTATTCTAAAAAAAAAAAGCTACTTCAAAAAACAACTACCTCAAAAAAAAAAAAAAACAACTATTTCAAACTATTATGGGGTCAGCACGGCTCATGGTAAGGATCAGAAGAGCAAGAGATGTCAGGGTCAGTTCTGCCAGCTCCCACACAAGCTCACTTGCTACAGAACTCTCACAAAAGCATTTCACTCCTGAGCATTTCAGCTAATGATCCTTCAAATTCCGTTTTGAAGCAACACTTTATGACTAAATTCCACAGTTTTTTTTAAATCAAAGTAACCATCTCTTTTTCCCTGTTAATCTCGCACATCCATTTTTTGAAGAAATTCTTATTTAATAGACGTTTTATTTATGTAATGGAATAGTTACCTGTATCTGCTGATGCACCTAGGAATTTGAAATACGTGTTTAAGGGGAAAAAATGACTGATGATAAGAACTTCCAAAAATTAAAAAGTACTAAATAATAAAAATGATGTCAGAGATAGTTATTAAACATAATGAGTTTTCTTTTACTGCATAGAACAACAGATTATAAATTTAATAAGCTTATCAAGGAGCAGAGCAGAAGGGCCTACACAGTAAATACAGAGGGGTCAGGGACAGAAGAGATTAGCTAAAGAAATGGTGGCACATTAAGGAAAACTGAGATTTTTAGAGCTTATGGTTTATCTGCTTAAAAAGTAAATCTCTTATTGTACTTTCTCTTGCTGATTTTTTTTCTGCTGAAATATTGTGCTGTGCCTTGTATGTATTGATTGGATAAGAACAGTAGGGTATTTTTTATCTATGGTATTTACAACATTTAACATTCTAATTCTTCTATCTCTACCTACCCAGGTCTTCTATGAATAAACACTGCAGCAGAAAAAGAAATTGGTAGTATAAAAAATGTGACACATACATCCTGCATCAAGGGGGATTATTTGTAAAAGCATTTCTTCAGTTTTCCCTGCTTAATTAGATTTGGGGGCTAAGTCTTCAAATAATTATCTTCAGATCTTTACTTTTTTATTACATATTGTAAAGGTGGAGTTGTAGTGCTAATGAAAATAGTAAATTGGAAGAAACTTTAGGATCTGAATGTTAGCAAGGGGGCAGTGCTGATGGCTGGTTAATTCCTTGCAATCATCAGTGGCAGCTGTCAAAACAGGCAGTTGAACGGAAGCTGAAAGGGTACTGCTGTTCCTAAGCACAGAGTTTCTGGCATACTCTTCCCTGTTGAAATACTTCCTCTATGGTCTGTTGGGATTCTTTGTACTTTTACTGGTTGCATCCACAGGCATCATTTCAAACTGAAATTATTTTTCAATACATTAATGACTGATAGGCTATCTTATTCTTTATAAAATCCATTTATAGATAAATATCCATTTATTAAGATTACTATTCATTCAGCAAACACATTGTATGGCAATCTTGAAACATTTTTTGGTTGTAGAGATGCATTGTAGTTAACAAATGCATGAATATAAGTTTTAGGCATTAAGACACAATTTGTAACTGATTTTTCAGACAAGCTATTGAAGTTTCTTGAGTGAATGTCATTTCCTTTTCTACTGAGGCTCTTATTAGTTATTTAGCATTTATACAATATCTATGACATGCCAGCATCCTTATATATTTCCATTCAAGAAATATTACTCAGTTTGTTGTTAGAAAAAAATTGATAATCAGTGTTCCTCAACAATTTATTAAGGCTTCATTATGCCTGAAAGATTCTACAGTGGCTTTCCATGGCCACTGCTGAAAGTCCGTACACTGGTCACTCCTTCACTTTTAGAATATAGGGAATCTTCTGCACTTTTCTAACTAGTGAGGCATGGCATATGTGGTAAGCCATCCATTTTGATTCATATCTTGGCAGTGGGTTTGGGCTATGGCTCCTTCTCACTGGACAGGTGAGTTATGTACCCACATTAAGGAAGCTTAGATATCAGGGATTGTGGATGACTAAGAACTATGGGTAGGCAGGCAGTTTAGTAACTACCAGGTTTCATGGAGGATCTGGGCTACTTTGAAAAATTGCCTAACTATTGGTAAAATGCTCAGACCTACCAACTAAAGAAACTGTCTGTTTGTTGTTGATTGAGTTGGGAGATTTGAAAAGATAATTTCTTGTTTGAGCCTTTAGATGTGAAGCTGATCTTCCTAGCCTTGTATAATCCTGAGTATAGAATCACAATAAACTATCCCTCAATTCCTCACCAACAGATGCTTTATATCTATAGATGCTCAGTTTTAAGTTGATCATGCATAGCTCTTTCTTGCCTAGCAGTGTATCTCTCACACACTGTAGTAATGTACTAGAGGTAGAATTCAAATCCAAAACTGCCTTCCCTTCCACTTCTGTGATACTAGTCTTCTGTTAATTTAGGATCCATCATTCCTTCCAAATGATCTAGAGTTCCTATAAGAAAATTGACTTGAGGATTTCACGACTGTCCCATGAAGGGTTCTCTGGGGGTGGAGCTGGCTATCTTTAGTTTTTCACAAACTCCTGAAGGCGTGCTTAAGAACATTACAGTCGAGATCATTTCCTTATATTTTATTGCTTTGATAATCTAGGGATGCTTATTTCAATTACTTAGAATGGATATAGGCCAGAGCCTTTCATGAAAGGGATGCTTTTAGAAAGCTAATCATAGCCAGGTTAGTTTATTGCTGTTGTTTTACCATAATAAAATGTTTATGTGATAATGGGGAGAAAATTATGTTCTCTCATCCAATTCTATGTTTTCTGTTGCATTACCATATATAGGTAAATATAACATAAGCTTATTGTGCGTCTCTTTATAAAATGGTAAAACACAAACCATGGATGTTTGAACTCTAGCTTCAGAATATTTTAGCAAATCTTTATTCTTTAAGAGGTAGGTGTGTGTGTGTGTGTGTGTGTGTGTGTGTATGTGTGTGTGTGTGTGAACTTAGCAATACCAATTTCTTCCTATGGAAAAGCCTGAAGTACCTGTCTTACTCCTGTTACTCTTACTAACAAATAGGATTATTGGCAACCGCATTGGGAATTTAATTGGCATTCTTTAAAGTAACCTAAATCTCCCATCAAAGCTGGTAGTTACTAAACAACCCCGGGATTTCCCTTTCTTTCCAAGTCAGTTACACAAATTCATGTGTGGAATCAGAGTTACAAAGTCTCCTTTCCCTGAAGCTCAGTTTAGTGTGATTGGCAGACATCAATCACCTTCATGGTGGTATTTTCTACTGTAAGTGCCCAATAAGTAGCCCTGTGCTAGATGCACAGAGGGATTTTATATGTATATTTTGATGGTTGAATAATATAGAGCAGCCAAGCAGAATTGGCATCCACACATTGGGCCGTTAGTGCTGCCTGACAGCATAGGATGGTGATTATTACATGTAACTAGATTTGCCCCTTTATGCCATTTTGCCTGTTTGCATTATTGTGGTGACGTTAGACAGAAGTTGAAAATTTTGCATTACGACCCTTGTAATGTAAAGTGTTAAAAAGAAAACTCATCTCACTATTTTGTTAAGAAACGTTTAATCTTTTGAGAAATACTGGGTCTCATTTAAAAGTATTTCCATTTTGTTTTAGAACTAAAAAGTCAGGTTGTCTTAGAACAAAGAATTTCCTTCAAAACCAGGTAGGGAAATTGGCCATGTTTGGGATCTGTGCATCTTAGTTTAAGTACTAAGTAAATCATATTGAAACTATATAATGATGTATGATTTTTAGAATGCAATTTTTTTCTTACAAAAGACAACACAAAAGAATGGAGAATCTTATCCTGTGAACCTGACTTTTGAAACATTTTCTGATGTTTATCTTTAATAGTAATTGCAAGTTGTAAACATAGCAAACCTAAATGACTATTAGAAATCAAGGGGTGAACCATCAGTATTATCATAAGCATTTAGGAAATGAAGAAAGACAGAAATCCCTCATTATGAGGAACTCACGATATACTTAAGGGAGATAAAAAGACAAATAGACACCTCAACGGTATTCTAGGAGGCTTTGACACTTCAAGCAGGTTCTTTTGCAGGGTTCAGTGTCAAATAGCACCTCATAATTGATGGGTTCATGAAAAGATTGAACATACTGGCTCTCTTAAAAACAGAACTGATCAAGGGAATCATTTGGCCACTGCACCAAGAGTAGATTTGTTCTACATCCTTCCCAGGTAGAAGGAATTAATTACCAAGCCTCCAATCTCCGGAAATATCTTCCTGTGTCAGTCACTTCAGCATCAACTCATGAGAAAATTGCTCTTACGTCAACGCATCTTGGAGTACTAGATCAGTGCCTGCTTTAAGCTGACCTAGAAGGTGAGAGAGAATTTACGTGCAAATTTCTGAATAGAAAAACTGGAACAAAATTGTGCATTGTCATTGATTTGGAGGGACACTTTTAACTACAATAAAAACCTGATCCATTCTGATTAAAACTTAAGTTTAAGATAGATATTATCCCTCAAATGAAACCAAATCTTACTTTAGAAATATAAAATGAATATGTCTAATAATGTTCAGTTGTTGGCTATGTCTTTGAAAGGTTTCATTTTTATTTAGAGTAGCTGAGTTATTTGTTTCTATTCTTTTGAGCCCCACCAAACACTACCTTCCCTGCATACGTGTCTCTTTAGATACTTTTAGAGTAAAATATTTAAACATTTAAATTAAATTGGATTTTATTTATGAGTCTTTCATGGCTCCTAATTTAATGCTATGAGTGTTCATATTAATCATTAATGTAGAGGAAAATAACTTAATTTTTTCTAAATCACATGTATAAATTCAGCAGATTAGATAAATAACAACTGTACTTAAAATATGAAGAATAAAATCACCAATTCTGTTTCATTTTATGTTCAAGTTTAAGTATAAAACTGAAACTGAAACAAAGGTAGAAAATATGTCTACGATACATTACAATTTTAGAATGAAATGAAGCACAGGGAATTTAAAAGACTCTTGCTTTAAAGTCATGGAGTGGGTTTATGCCTGAACGGAGCCTCCAAAGAATGTTCTGGCTCCAGATTCAACACACAACTATATTTTGCCTTAGTACTGTGGGATATTTTTCATCTTCCTAAGTGAACTATAGAAATCTATTGATGGTACATCTGTTGCTATTCATTGATATTGAATATCAATGGCTTTCTTTTCCCCATTTTGTGTGGTACTGGACATTGAATCCAGGGTATCTCATTTGCTAGGCAAGTTCTTTATAACCAAATCCGAGCTAAACTATCTCATGGCTAGAACAAAGGTTGTTTTCTTTATGATTTCTCTTATCTGGTTCTGCTAATCAAGATGAGAGGCAGACATATTTTCTCCTTCTTGCCATGTAACTACCTAACATGTAGCTTATACCACTTCTAAATCCTTCCCTAAATAATTGCTCTTTTCTTTGCCTTGTTGTAATATTTACATATTTTCTATCCTTGAATAATCTTACATTATTGCAGATAGAATGTGTTCTATATGTTTTATTTGTAATCAGTATATCTAGTCAGCATCTTTGAAATGATGTCTAGAATTAATATATTAATAAATGACTACACAAGAAGATTAGAAGGAAGAAAAGATCAAAAGCATGGAAGCAAATCAATCTTACAGAAATAATGAAGGTGTTTATTTTCAACCATTATGATATCATTTTTTCAGACTTGTTTTATACATAAATTAGAGGTGATGATTGAGGACTCCTTCACTGGCAAGTGAAAGTGCATATTTTCCACTTTGTAATAATATACATCAAAACCATATAAGATAAGATGTAATAAAATTACCTGAAAATTTTGAGAAATATGTTTGTATTGGGATGTAACATGCATATGTATATTTATATATATTTAACATACTTGATCATATAAACTACTTCTATATACTTATAATAATTAATATGCTGTAACTACAGAAAGTTATCAACATGTTCAAAGTGAATATAATGAAGTCATAAAATGCACAGAACTGATTTGTGGTTAGGTAACAAAATAATCAGAACATTGTTCAAAATTGAAGCCTAGAAAAATGTATATTGGGGTACTTGAAAAATTTTACTTTTCTCAAGGAATCTTCCTATGTGTCTGCTTTGTTGTAATTACCTGAGACAGACTACCTTGGTAGTCATTAATAGAACACTAAGTAGACAGGCAAATATATAGTAGGAAATTATTACATTCACCTGAAAATTTTTATTTGCTCCTGATACTTTGGGATATTGAAGGTTATAATTATCTTAAATACTCACCAAAAATGGAAGTCCATAGTCAATGTCAAAAAGCAGTGAATTTTGAGGAAAACAAGAAGTTTATTATAATTAAAAATAAAACACCAAAACTGTACAGAGGCAAACACCAAAAGTCCTAGAGTGGGAGGCTATTCCTGAACCTGTTGACTTCCTGTAGTAACAGCTTATGCCATTATATGAACCAAATAATGTCCCTAGCTCAGGTTAAAGCTGAGAGCCAAATACAATGTACCTTGCATTTCCCCTTGCAGCTTTGCCATTGTTTCAGAATATTCTCTGGGTATTTCATTCATTCCAGAATATGCGATGCCTGAATGGGACCTTAATAGAGCTTGTAAGTTGAAGGGAAGCCTATACAACCTCAGGCATATCGCCACGGCTGATCCAATCAATAGAATGCTCAGTAGAAGCATAAATTAGAAGTGAATGTTGAATATTGAGTGCATTGCTTTCATGGTTTTATTATATGCATAACAAACACTAACATAATGTTTTTTGATTTTTTAAAAAATTGCTGGCTATACAACATCCTCATTAATTGCTTTTTCATGTATGGATCACTAAATCAATTTGGGTCACTTCCTTCAAATATTTCACATAGTTCTCAAAACTTCAATAGTCTGCATATTGCATAATCAAGTTCATATTCTTTTAAAATATTCTTGGAGCTGTTGTAAAGATAAACCATGACAGATTCATCCAGAAATGATGCTGATTAAATTAGTTGTAAATCAGCAGCAGAGATTGCTCGTGAGAGTATATTTATCTGAAATACACTTCGTTTCCTGACTGTAGTACCTGGCACCTTCTTTTAAGCTATGATCTAATGAAGTGATATGTATTTCATTTAAAACAATCTGTTCTCTTCTATGGGCAAATCCCTTAAAATTTGGCTAACACCCTTTCTGGATCTTGCTGCAGCAAACTTTACAAGGTACTTGTATTTCAGTAGTATTTATATATGCCATATCATAGAATGGCTTTTGGGGATTTGATCTGATTAGGTCAGGTAGGGAATCAAGAAAATTTAAACACACATAGAAACATGGACACAGAACAGCTGGGATGGGGAGGACTGGGTTTCCTGATGAAGAAACCACAGCATACCAAGAATCTGAGCGTATTTATGAGATCCGTCTGCACAGAGAGGTGTGGTTATTGCATACAACTGAACAAGGATGATGGCTATTATATGCAGATAAAAAGGATGCAGGGATTTTACATATAGCTAACCAAGGAGGCAGGTCTAAATGACCTCAGTAGGAGTGCTCTCTGTAGAGGACATCTTTGAGCTGTAAGAATCCTGGAAGAGACAGCATTTTCTACAGACCCTCTGAAGATCATCCAGGAACCAGAGGAAGGCTTTGGTATCCTTTGGAGTGTCATTTGGGGAAGGCCATGCCATTCCCATGGGGCTGAGGCATCGGCTTCCATGAACTAGCTGTTCGTGTCTTCAGTGCACATTTACTCAGAACTTCATTCAGGCTGGGCATGCTACCCACACATATTTTAAAGTTTTCATTCAAGTGTATATTGTATATGGAGTTTGTTACCCCCTACATCTTACTAAGCTGTCTTTGCTCTTCTCCCTCCTATTAGTTTCCTTTGTGCCATTAGATATGTTTATTTCTACTTTGCCATTGTATATACATAATTACATGTTTCTTTATATGATATCTCTAGACACCAGCTATTAGAGAACACATGTGGCGATATTTTATTATATGTTTAATTGTAAATTATATATATTTCTGAATCTGGCTTAATTCTCTTAATTTGATGAGAATTTTCATTTTTCTTAAATGAACAATATGTATCTTACAGGTTTAACTCTTTGTGAATTATGTTTGTGAATAACTATTAGTTTGGCTTGTTTACATTTTCATGTGTGTTTGATGAATAATTTCTTTATTTATATTATTTAATTTTTTATGTTAATTCACAGTGTTTTGGTGTTCTGCTTAAAGTTTAGGCTTTTATAATATCACGATGATGTTTTCCTATGCCTTTCCCCCTAAAATATGTGTTGTTTTCACTAATTGCACCCAGATTTATAATTCATGCCCAGTTGGTAAGAGAAGCTGTGGGATGGGGGCCATTCTAAATGTGACCTGTCCCTTACACAGGAACAAATGGTCACCATTTCACTGGACAGTTAGACCATCTTTCCTCCACTTCACCTGTTTCTCTCCATCAGCAAAACAGGACACTATGAGTGTGCAGGCCTATTTATAGACGGTGTAATTCTAGCACGCAGCTAGTAAGATTGTAAATTGATGCAATGGCTTTGGAAAGCTGCTTGAGACATCCACTAAATTAGAACAAATGCATGTACCCATGATTGCAGCTTTGTTTCCTGGAGTGCTGTAATTCAGGCTTCCCCTTCAGTGGTTTCAGAGCTTTCCCGGGTCCAGCAATACACAATGAGTTATTTTAATTTTTACCTAGTTACTGCCAATTTCCAGGTACCTATTCTCAGTATGTATGTTCAAGTGAGAAACATCCTGAGGATTTCCTCATTTTGTCATTCCTTCCTTTCCAAGTTCCAGCTTCATTCAGGTTAACCAACAAAAATTCTCCCCCACCGTCCAGGCAGCCTCTCTTAGGAGCCTCTATATAGGTCCAGAGCCTGTGGTTTACTGTTCTGCTCCGACACTGCTAGTTGTGACCCAACTTCAGTCTTTAGGTGATTTGTATGGACCCTACTTATTTAGGACATGGATGTGTAATCAAATCTGTCATTTCTCAATATATGTTGTCATTATCCTTAAAAATTCCAAGAGTTATTTACTGAACAAGATATGCAGAATAAGTATGTGCCTGTGTTTACCAAAAGGAAAATTAAAGAATGGTCAGTAAAGGAGTATTTTTGACTACAAAGTACCAGAAAGGGCAAAACATGCATGAATTTTGTGCATGTAATATAATAAATATAAATTAAACATCACTATGTGTGATAGCATGGATAGATTTGCAAAGTGTGGGGAGAGGGGATCTTCAAGGAGAAGGGGGGCCTTAAGGGATAAATATAGACCACAGACCTACCCTAATCTGTAATCTCAAGGTGAGTATATTATGGTTCACTGGTTATTGCAGTAAAATAAGGAGACAGTCTACTCTACGGGCTAGGATCTGTTTCTTTACATGGATGTTTGTAACATCAGCATTGTAAACATGTAGTGAGTCGTACAGAGATATATAGCTATGTGTACTTTTATATGATATTACATTTTAATAAGTAATTTTGAAAAATAAAAATATTTAAATGTCTTATAACCAAAGTATAAATTATAATATAATTTTAAAATATTTTATAAAATATTACAACTTCTTTAAAGCAAACTGGGTAATAGTCATAGGAATTGTACTTTGTAAAAACACTGAAATCCACTTAAGTAAACAGATATTTAATATATAAGAAGAGAGAAACAGAACAAATCCAACGAAACCTAAAAGAAAGCATTACAGAGCAGAAACCACTAAAATAGATGGCAAATGAATGAACTTAAGATTCTGTATTAATTCCTTATCATTATGACCAAATAACTGAAACAACCAGTTTCAGGAGCAGGAAGAACTTACTTTGTCTCAGACTTTGTCAGGGTATTGCCCACCCAGGAGGGGAAAGCCTGGCATGACCTAAAGGTAGTTGGAGCCAATGGCTGGAATCCCTCACTTCTGAGCTGCGTGAGAAGCACAAAGCAGGGAATATTGATGCTCAGTGAGTTTTCTCCTTTTCTCAGTCCAGGAAAATAGCCCATGAGATGATGTCTCCCTTCCTCAGATAACCCTTGATAGGAAGCTCTCTCAACCATATCTAAAGGAATGCTTCGTTAATTCCTGGTACGGTTTTTAAACCAATCAAGTTGTTAATAGACATTAACCACCACAGAATCCAATCGTCTTATTTTTTAATGAATAACATTGGCGAATTCTTAAGGGTAACCACAAGGAAGAGAAAATATATACTAATAAAATCGATGCTAGCAGATACAAGGGAGACCTTAATGAAAATTAACGTTCGCATGCAGGAGAATAAGAAATCTACACAGCACAAATCTTACATGAAATGAAAAACAGGATAGAACAATTAGAATTATGATGGGAACTGAAAACTCCAAGTATAAAAATGCAAGCAGACAAACAGTAAAACTGACTCCAGAGGATAGCGACTCTTATCCAAAAGCAAAAGTTGGTATAAAACAATGTCGTGAACACCAAAGTACCAAGTGATTCCACCACTGTGGGTGTGAATGGGGGTTTCCCACTAGCACACAGATCACATGCTTGGTTCCAAAAGTTCTGCTGCTGAGTTAGTTGCCTCTTTGAAATGTACATACTTTAGGTCACTTCAAGGATGCTGCATTTGATGACTATATTTTATATGGATGCTTTAACTCTGTGTATGTCTGCGTACCACATGCATGCCTGGAGCTAGAGATCTCTTTAAGAGAGTGCACCCTGGCCTCTGGGTCTTTTTCCTTCTTGTTCCATGAAGTAAAGTATTCTTCGTGAACACACTATTTTGGGATGTGTGACCCTTATCTGCGGGCTAGGATTTGTCAACTTGACACAAACTTCAGTCATATTAGGAACAGGGAACATCTGTTGTTAAACTGCTTCCATCTGACTAGTCTGTCTGTGGGCAAGTTTGGTGGGATTTTTTGATTAAGTGATTGATGTGGGAGGGCCCAACTCACCGTGGGAGTACCCACCCCTTGGAAATCAGTCCTGTGTTGTACAAGAAACCCATTGAGGGCCGGGCGGTGGTGGCGCACGCCTTTAATCCCAGCACTCGGGAGGTAGAGGCAGGCTGATCTCTGTGAGTTCCATACCAGCCTGGTCTACAAGAGCTAGTTCCGGGACAGGCTCCAAAACCACAGAGAAACCCTGTCTCGAAAAACCAAAAAAAAAAAAAAAAAAAAAAAGCAAGCCAGTGAACAACAATCCTTCGTTTTCTCTGCTTCATTCCAGCCTTGAGCTCCAGCCCTGGCTTCACCTGATGACCGTGACTGTGAACTGTAAGTTGAACTAAAACTTTTCCTTCCCAAGTTCCTTTTGGTCAGAGTTTTGCCTCAGCAACAGAGAAACAAACTGGAACAATTTACTAGAGGTTCCCAATTTGAGACCACTTGAACTTGGCCTAGAATTTTCTGAACCATGAGTGAAAATAAAGATTTTAAGTTAATTTTCACCTTATTTTGTGGTGCTGAGTGATGAAAGCAGACTGAGACAACTCCTAAGAATAAGTGCCCATTCTTTTAAAAGGTTGCATTTATTCATGGAATAATTTGGAGCACAGCATTAGGGTCACCTTTACCCTAAGTATTCATTATATATAACTTATTATATATATTACAAATATATAAAATATGTTTAACCCATATAACTCATGACAAAGCTTATTATTATTATTTTTTTTAGCCATCCAGACCTATTACTCTGGCCTCATGCTTTAATGCCTAGCTTATTATTTCAACACTGAAATAGTTTTAGCTCAGTTTTCTCACAAATTCATTCCATCTAACCTAATGCATTGCTCCTCTCTGACCACATACAGATATGCCAGATAGTTGTACTCCTTGCTGGTACGCTTTTCCCACAACCCCTGCATCTCTCCCACAACACACTTTTCTCCTTACCTAATGCAATTTATCATATGTTTTCCCATCAAGCCTGCTTACCCTTTAGGATTGAACAAGATCTAAACTCCTTTTTTGTTTGAAAGGTCCTATGTGTATTTTTTTTCAACTAGTCCTTTCTCACTCTTAAGTACCCTGTTACTTCTTTATTCAATTTCAATCGGGCTGGTTTTTCTGCGTATGTTTTGAAATAATAATAAGCTTCAAATAATTAGAAAAAATTTCAGAACAAATCAGAGGTAAACAAAATCCAAGAGTTATATGTTATATTTTCCAAGATAACTTTTGATAGTTTGAATCAAGTGAGTACAGGAAGAATCATATTTCATGTACACTAAACCTTGCTGGCTTCTGCTCTTCAATTTTAAAGCCTGGAGGTGTGTTTCTTGGAGGCAGAAGGAGAATGGATCCTGTTTTCTAATCCAATCTGTTAGTCTCCATCTTTTCACTGTGGAGATTCAATTATTGCTATTGAGAGTTATTGAACATTGATTGTTTATTCCTTATTTTGTCATGGTGGTATTCTCTTAGAGCTCTGTGGTTTCCTATTCTGTAGTGGTTTACTCTTGGTGTCCTCTTGTCTGTAATTAGCCTTTCCAGTTCGATGGTATCTTTCTTTTGAAGAGCTGAATTGGTAGACAGAAAGTACTCAATTTTTAAACACTAAACATTTTTCCTTCTTCTTTGATTAGGATTGATAGGTTTTTTTTCTGGGTATAGAGGTCTATGACATCAGGCTCTCTGAGAGTTTTGCAGTTTCTATCTGGCCCTTCTGGATTTCTCCATTGAAAAGTCAGGTATTATTCTAATGGGCTTGCCTATTTTGTGACTTTGTCTTTTTCCCTTGGAGCTTTTAATATTCTTTCTTTGTTCTATATAGTTAGTATTTTGATTACTATGTAGTCTGGGAAGTCTCTCTCCTAACCCTGTCTAGTTTGTGCTCTGTAATCTTCTGTGTCTTGATAGGCATCTCTTTCTTTAGATTTGGGAAATTTTTTCCTATGATTCTGTAAAAATAGTTTATGCTTTTAACTATTTTAAAAAATCCTCTATATCAGATATTCAGAGGTTTAGTGTTTTCATGATGTACCAGATTTCCTGGATGTTTTCAGTTTTAATATTTTCTTTGACTGACCAAGTTACCAATTTCTTTTATCTTCTCTTTGAGGCCTGAGATTGTTGTGTGAAAAAGATCAGTGGGTAGGTTACAACAATGTGTCCTATGGCACACCCTGTCACCTCACCTCAGTATTAGGATTTGAGATGTAGAAGTCAGGAGTATATTATGCTTATAGGTTAAATATAACCTGGGGTATATAATACCAAAAATGTCTTAAAAAAAGAAAAGAAGAAAGCAAAAATGAAAGAAAAAGAAAAGGAATAGTTATATAGTAAAAATATCAAAATTGGTAATGAAAATTTTAAAATCTTGTGCTTGTATTTGACTATTAAAAATAGAAACAATATATTAATATTGTAGAGAGTGGTAATACATGAAGTTGGGCTCACTGAATATGTTGGTATCAATAATTGTGTGTCCCATACAGACCTGTATTTAAACACTTGGCCCCCAGCTGGTGGCACTGTTTAGGGAGTTTATGAAAAACATAGCTTGCTAGAGGAAGTGTGTCACAGGGGCAGAATGTGAGAGTTTATGACCTTGCCCTATTTTCAGTTCCCTCTTTCTGCTTTGTGTTTGTGTCTGAAGATGTGATTTCTCATCTTTCTGTGTTGTTACCATGCTTTTCACTTGTTGCCAAGTCTTCCTCAACCTTACAAATGCTTCCTCTGGAGCCACAAGCTCAAAACCACTCTTTGATGCATTGAGTTGCTTTGAGACATGGTGTTTTATCACAGCAACAGAACATAATTTCAAAAAACAATGAAATCATTGATACTCAGCAGGTGTATTTTAGGATTCTACAGTTTCTCAGTTCAGTTTGCCCCCCTGATGTAACAAAATTACAATGTGTATAGTGACATGGTGGCTTGTTATGCATTCCTGAATAATGGCTGGGTAAATATGGTTATACAATGATAAAGCCATGTTTGTGGTTTGCTTTTGTACCTCTCATGTAGACCCCATGACCTCCTGATCTCATTGGTCTTCAGGAGAAGAAGTGATGATACAACATACAATAGATTCTGCCTTCTGGATGTGTTTTGGTCTTGAATTAACTTGATAAGCACCATTTGATAAGACACAGATGAACCGAATCACATTAGTTTATATGGCATGGAGGCAAAACTCGAAATGCCTTGAAAACAGCATTGCTATAGATATAGTTAACTCTAAACCAAGTGAGCAACAAAACTGATTTCCCACAGGAACGGAAATATAATATGAGAGAAAGAAACATTAAAGGCACGTCTTGCGGAAATCCAAATAAACTACACAGAAATGGAGAAAAACGGAATTTTCAATAAGTATTCTCCACTTAGTATTATACCACACATAAATGCATCCCTGGGAACTGTCATAGGGAAATTATCTATAGCAAGTGAAAGGTCACACAAACAGAAAGGATAGCATTCTGAAAGTAGCAACAGCACAGCAAAATGCTAGATTTGCATCATAAAGCTCTTACACTTCCTGAGCTGGGGCAGAACAGAAGAAATACATCTACATGAAAAATTGAAAGAAAACCACTGTCAGTATAAGCAAAGTGATGTGGAAAATTGCAATAATTATCTGGATAATTCAGCCAAAAATGCTAATGAGGTAAAAGATTTCTTTACAACTTGATTTATCTCGGTCAGCTGTCAACATTTATTAAATTAACTAGACAATTATTCAAGTCTCTATTTTTCCAAGCTTCAATAGACTCCAGTATTGATTCCTTGTTTGTGTGTGGAGCAAAAGAGCTTTAGTGCACTATTGACATTTCCATACTGGTTACAGATAATATACATTTTAAACCTCATTATGCATTTAATTACATATTGAAAAATTGGTACGTTATAATAAATACCCACACCACTCTTAGAGAAAGTTTGTTATATATCAGTTTTAGCTTGGGCACATGTTAAATTATTATACTAACTACAAGGCAAGCTGAGCTGCACTCAAATGGCTATAAAATACAGGAAGTCACCAGTACTCATAAGGAGCACAATGAAAACCACCTTTTGAAACTGGCTTTAAGTATTTACTGAAATGCTATACATATTTATGTACAAGATTTACATAAATTTTTGGGACACCAGAAAAATCATTTAAAACAGGGCTCTGTAATGAGTGGCATTTAACACAGTGATCAGTTTTAGAACTTTCAACTGTATTAATTTTATCTTTTGTGCAATTCAAATGTAGACGATTGTTTTTGAGAAAAAGGTTGTTTGGAGGTAAGGGGAGCATCTCACACAGTTTATCCCAGAACTTTTAAGAAAAGTCACAGTTATAATAGCACTTGAAGTGAATCTTTTAAAACAGTTGTAAATCTTTGAATGAAGAGTAAAATTTTGTTTTTTAATGGTGCTGAGACTTAAACCCAGGGCTTTAACTTGTAGCAGGAAAGAACTCTACTACAGATATAGACTCCTATCCCATTATTCCATTTAGCAAATATTTTACATTCAATGTATGTGTTCTAGAAGACAGGAGATGTATTTTAAATTTGAATTTGGAATGACTCTTGGCTAGGATACTCATCCAGTCTGCTAAAGTTTCCTTCCAAACTTGTTGAGAATTAAAACAATAAATATTTTTAATATCTATATGACTTGGCATGCATTTCTGAACCACTCTATCATTGCACAGATAATCTCTGAAGAGTTCACCTATAAACTTTCGTTATATAACTTATTGGTTATAAAATGCTCAAGTTGGAAAAAATCCATCCATTGCTATGACGAGAAGAGACTGCACAGAACAGGATCTTCCAATCTTATCAACAGTGATATACTAGGCAGGATAACCTTTTGTTGTATGAACCCATCCTATGCGTTGTAGGTATTTAGTATGATTGATTTCTTCTTAGAAAATTCTAGGAGGAATCCTTCCAACTAATAAGACAGTGGTTCTCAACCTGTGGTTGCAACCTCTTTGGAGATTGATAGACCCTTCACAGGGGTTGCCTATGCGTACCAGAAAACACAGGTAACAATGTCCTTATCCAAATGGTCAAGTTCAAGTTATAGTCTCTGTTAGTCTCAATTGCTAAAACATGACTAAGCACACAGTTATGTGAATTAGCCATTTAATATGATTTTTATTTATTTTTTGCTAATGTGGTTTTCAAACCTTTAAATATTGTTCAATGAAAATCTGACTTCCAAAACTTACTTACCTAGTAGACATGACCTCAAAGTCTTGTTTTTCTGGAATATTTCTGTGTGTGGAGATGTATGTATGTGTGTGTTTATGTATGCCATTTTTGTCTCTGTGAAGCCATTCTCTCTACAGACATTGTCATGTTTAGTATCACTTTGTGTTGACATAGGGGCGAATTTTAAATTATTATTCTATTCAGAAATCTTGTTTCAAACATAATCTCCCAGTGTGCCTTACTGAGGGATTTGAGGTGAATGTACACCATGTAAGACCTCTCAGTAGTAGCAGTGATTTGGTTCAACTGTAGCTCTACCTGGAATCCTTTTAACTACAAAATGAAATTGGCTCAACTTATAATAGAACTAGATGGGACTTAGATAGCTGCTACCAAATAAGGCCACCAAAGGGAGTGATGCTCATTGTGGAAGTGGATGTGAGGAAAATCTCCACATCCATGGCGATGAAATGCAATGTTAGGAGATTGCATTAAAGGCTCTGGAACTAAAAGTGAGTCCAGTGATGGTTATTCTAATCCAAAATAGCAATGTTTGAGAAGAACCCCAAATAGTACTCACTAAAGACCTGGAGGAGGAAGAAGCCACCCCTCAGGACATCAGTTCCAGCCAGCAGCTCTAACAACTGCTCAGCCTCTTCTAACCTCCATTCTGAGTGCCAAACAATTGCTTATTGACTTAAGATTTAGGTGAATATGATAGTTTCTTTCACAGAGACAACAATTTAAAAAGGAAGATAAGCAAATAGAAATACACATATATAATGATATAGCCCTTAACTGGAGTGGGGACACTTTTGAATGGGTGCCAAGGTGTGCTGGAAGAGCATATGGCAAGAAATTTTAACCTAGTCAACAGAATTATAGTAGCTTTCCCAGAGGGGTTGGTATTGAAGCGGCTTCCAGTCTGTAGAACAGTGTGACAATGACATTTCCATAGAGATTGAACCAGGGGGTCATTGCTAAGACACAGTCTCAGGATTGAGACAGGAAGAAGCCAAGTTTTTAAAAACTGCAACAAAAGGACAAAGTCACTTCAGCTAAAAGAGTGATGTGATGCCAAATGAAAGAGGAAGTTAAGACAATTTAGATTATTTTGTCCTTGCCATCCTGCCTTGGTTCAATTCCCATCATTAAGCAGTCAAAGCAGATCTTTCTTAACAAGGCCAAAGAAAGACTGCATGAAATGACTTCAGATATAGAATAAGACAGAGTACAAAGAGTCTGACTGCTCTTGCAGAGGCCTGCGGTTTAATTCCCCGCAATCACATTACAGCTCACAAATATCTGTGACTCCAGTTCCAGGAGACCTGAAACCCATGGCAAAACAGTAAAAGAAAGTGATGGGTATGGCCATACTTTTAGCAAATGAAAACTGAAGCAATTAAAAGTTTTCACCTTATCCACACTGTTTTTTAATGTCTATTTTTAGCTTTTTTTAGTCTCTATATAACAGTCACTGATAAGGGCTGAGACAACTGCTTTGATGCTTTCAGATTTTAAAGAGCTTATATTCATCACCCAGTTTCCATGAAAGATTACATGTAGGGTTCCCTATCGGTCAAAATCTGAAGAGGGTCAATGTCTATTCATATTTTAATATATTTATATAACCTGCAGTTGTTATCTTGAAACTTTAAAATATCTAAGGGTAATATGTTATGCATAATATTAAACAAATATAAATATTTGTTATATTACATGGCCTAGAAATTAATGCCAAGGAAAACTGTTCCACACAGCTTCAGTATGGATACAACTGACAAAAATCCATTCATATTTGGGTGAACCATGCCTGTGGAACTGTAAGGCAGACTGAGCTAAGTGTTGCTTGAAAATATGCTTATAGGCAGATTAAAACCAAAGCCGGTGCATATGATTAATGCAATTTTGGAAAAAGTAATCAAGAATGCATTAAGCAATTCCTATTCTCCTTAGGTCTGGTGGCTTGAGCACATTCATAACAATGTTCACACATTCCACAGTTACAGGGCAGAACTATTTTTTTTTGCCGTTTCTTACTTTATTTAGCCTTATAATTAAACACTTACATTTTTGTACTGAATGAAGTTATATCTAAAAAAGTGATAACATATTTTTTACTTTACTTATTTGATGGGTGGTTGATCTGCTACCATGAAGAACAAATATTATTCTTCAAGTTCAGTGAGAGCTTGACTCTATTCTTTGTCTGGTGTACGCAAGGCAAGCGTATTCTGCCTAAGACATGACAGTGAGAACCAGCGAAAGTGAAGCTCATTGAAACTGGATGCCAAGTTGATGAAAATTCCAATATCCTATATCTTTCTTCTTTCACATATTATTGTATATTATGTATTAGTGTAACAGGATCACAGTTTGTAAGTTTAATATCTTTATCAACACAGAGTCCTTAAATTTTCTTCTCTTATTTTTGATTGAAACACTCTAGGACAGGTTTGTTTTTCTTTTCTATTTTGAAACTTCCTGAGAAATATGGCTATGAAATCCAGCAAATACAGAAGATTAGCCTGTAAGAATGTGCAATTATCTACAATTTTTTTATTTCCTGCTTTTAGCTAAGAGGGAAGGGGATAATTACACTCCTCCAGAGATAAATGAAATAAAGAATTTGGAACAAATAAATGAATGAAATATATTGCTAATGGAGGAGGAGTTGTAAAAATGGCCAAACAAAAGTCACCGATGACCTTATTTCCCTCTCTGTGGCACTGCTTTCCAGGTTCAAAGCTGGTTTCTTTTATTGAAATAGAATAGTGCCAAACATTGAACCTGCTTTGTAAGACATATATCAAGAGAGAAAATATTTCACCACAATGACACGACCTGACATTTTAAAACAGATAACAAATGACACCCTGTCAATGGCACCAATTTATTATTCCTTCTCTTGTTCCTTGGTGCCACAGCAGGGTACACATTCCTTTTAATCATGCGACTGTGTTAAACAAATTTTTACCAGGAGACTCTGAAATGCCCCTCATCATTCCCAAGTATCCTGACCTCTGGGCTGTCCCCACTGTAGAGTCTAAAGACAAAGGCGATGCTAAATTTTTCATCATTTTATTCAATTCAGATCCAATTATGTGAGGGTCTTCCATCACTTATGAGGGTTGTCTGTGCTACAACACCAACTGCCACACATTAATAAGACCTTTTTTGTCCTGCAGACAGCAGTCCTAAATCACATTACTTCCCAAAAGGGAAGATGAAATGAATGCAAATGTCTGAGGTGGGTGCTCTCCTCTGTGCAGTAACAATTGGAAGTGGCTCGCAGGGGTGGTCTTCCCATCACTGAAAGCCCAGAAAGTCTCAAAGTGCCTGTTGTTTTTCATGTGTTCTACCAGATTCCCTCTCTCAAAGGCCACTTCTCTCACTTGCTTTAATATCCCTCAGCCAGTTTATATCACAGAGTCAACTCCTTTGAACACTGCCCTGGGCACTGACTTCCTAGCTGAACTGTTGTAACTAATCGGCCTGTAAGCTGAAAAATGACCAGCTTGACACTCGCTCAGCCTTGGCGGCAGTGAAGTTTCCCTTTATTTCAACAGTCTCTGACAAGCACAAAGGACCAAGGCCTCAGACCGAGAACATTCTACCAGTGGGTGAAAGAGAGAGGGGGAAATTTGTGTTACTAAGTAATCTGAATGAGAGTTGGAATTTGATGGGATTTTCTTACTTTCTTAAGTTCTATTAGTTTGTCTAACACATGAAGATGAGTTTGTCATGGCTTTAAGATAAATATATGGAATGGGCACTGGAAAAGTTTAACATCATATAACAGCAAAATATAACATCTATAATATTTATAGAGAAGACTATGAACAGTTTCTCTTTTAAAACATGCACATAAATTGCATGCCTCATTTATCTGTCTATCATCTATCTATCTATCATCTATCTATCTATCTATCTATCTATCTATCTATCTATCTATCTATCTATCATTTATCTATCATCTATCTCTCTGTCTATCATCTATCTATCTATCTATCTATCTATCTATCTATCTGTTTGTCTATCATCTATTTATTTGTCTATCATCTATCTATCTATCTATCTATCTATCTATCTATCTATCTATCTATCTCTATCTATCTATCATCTATCTATCTATCTATCTATCTATCTATCTATCTATCTATCACATATGCACAGGTCTGTGTAATTGTTCTCTACCTTATTATATGAGGCATGTAATTTATAAGAAACATAGCTCTCAGTACAATTGTGACAGCTTTCCAGTTCATTACAAACTTAATTGTAGGTTTGGATAAGCTTTTAAAGTCTTTTTTTTTTCCTTTAATAACCAAGAAAGATAGTATTACACTTACTGAGGGTGAGGGTTGAACAAACTGGTATGTGCAAATCATTAAATAAAAAACTAAGTGCTGAGTAGGCATATTTTAGATATTTTGATTCTAAGACATGCCAATAACAAATCAAAATAAAGAAAACAATGATATTAATTCATTAGAGAGGACTTGTTGGAATGAATAATAACTTTGATTTAGGATTTCAATGATTTATTAAGAAAGTGTCTTCATTTTCTTTAGCAGACTATTCTATAGGAGAATATTAAAAATAGTTAAATTTCAGCATATAAAATATAGCAATTATATAAGGATAATGTTACAGTATTATTGAGTGCAAAGATTAATCAGTTCAGGCATATTTAAAAGATTATGGAATGATGTGTATATTTTACATGTTGGATTAATATTCTATGTTTGACTTTCAAAACTCTAAAAACAAGAATTATACCCCACACTGATTTAGACTCTGTAAATTGTGTCTGAGCAGATAGTTTCACATATTCCAGTTTTATAAAATGATTTAAAGAATTCCAATTCTTGCCATTCATGTAAAATATTCTGTTGTACAATGAAGATACTTTGCCAAAAAAATTCACTTAAAGAAAATGAGATAAAATTCTAGTGACTCAACAGCAATTGTCATGTAGAAAAGTATTGATCATCTATTTTCGTCTCCCCTCAAAATCTTGTAATTCCTTTCATTTTCTTGAGGATATAACAACCTCTACACATTTGTATTTTAGTGTAAAGAGTGAGGTTGGAGAACATCTCAAACAAGTACCTTCATAGTTATGAATTAGATGTATCTAAGAGTGAGCTGAATATTATAAAGTCATAGGTGCATAACTTATTTAGTTGTATTGAAGCCTTCATTTAGCATGGATCCCAGGCTTGTTGACAGACACTGGTGAACGTTTT
The DNA here is from genome assembly GCF_014885135.2 of Alexandromys fortis. Classification (NCBI taxonomy): domain Eukaryota; kingdom Metazoa; phylum Chordata; class Mammalia; order Rodentia; family Cricetidae; genus Alexandromys; species Alexandromys fortis. The sequence continues at coordinate 1,452,768 of NW_026068078.1, read as the reverse complement.
CAGTGCAACCTGTGCAAAGCATTCCTAATACTGGATTCAACCAGTCCACTTGGTAGACATATGTGGTAGTATATCACTATCTGTAACATTTCGGTGTATTTGTACTTGTTATTATCAACTTTTCCTCTGGGAAGTTGAACATCATGACTAGGACAGATGACTGTATACAGGCAATGTGGTAAGGTAAAAAGAATTCTAAGGAGTTAGGATTCTGATGAATGTTAATGGTAGATCAGCATTTCAAATACTGGATCACCTTGTGCTTTAGTCTGAATAGCAAAAAAGAAAAATATTTTGTTATGAGGAAGTCACTTATTGGTTACCGGCTGCCTGGCTAGCTTAGACCAGAAATAATCACATAAAACTGTATTAATTAAATCACTGCTTGGTCCATTAGCTCTAGTTTCTTATTATCTAACTCTTATATTTATTTAACCCATTTCTAATAGTTTGTGTATCGCCATATAGCAGTAGCTTACCAGCAAAGTTTCGACATGTCTTACTCTGGCGATGGCTCCATGGCTTCTCTCTGACTCTGCCTTCCTTCTCACATGCTATATCTTTATTCTTGTATTAATGCTTCATTTGGCTACCTACTGCAGAAGTAAGAGTGGTTTTTTTTCTCTGTAAATATATTTTATTAATTCAGATTTATGTTTTTCAATTATTCTCTATTCAACTTACCTTTAAATTTCCTATGAACAAAATAATTAGGTTCAGACAGAAAGTATAGCAGGAACCACCTACCTTATTTTGCTTGGTTGTGTTTTTACTACAGTATAATACAGATTATCCTGCTAGTTCAGTTACATCACATTGTCAAGTCATTAGCCAGTTGTATTAAATATGCACTTCTATTTAGAACTGTATGGCAATAGCTCATTTGGCCACAGGCTTATTTCATACCATTTAGTTAGAGTTAGATCATGTTTAAAAAGATCGAAAACAATATTAGGTATAGTTTGTTGATGGCCAGGGCACGTTACATTTTGTTGCATCAGAAGGCAGGAGTGAGAAGAGCCTGAAATGAAATAGTACTAAAAAAGGACGGCGGAGTCATTCTAGGGAAGTTCACAGCACAGGCTGTGAACAAAAGGAAGAGACACACCTTGTGTAGGGTGAGCACAGTGGGCAGATTTGACTTCCTGGTGAGGCTTTATTGGAGTGAATGACAGCATCGCAGAGACGGCCTTGGATTATAATTCAATGATTTTATCCTACAAGAAATTGAATGGAGGGGAAACTGAAGCTTGAGAAACAAATTTGAAACAAGAAATAGCATTTATTCAGTATACTTTCTGGCTTCATTCAATCCATCAAACATTACTGAGTTAGAGAATGATCCTACACATGGTAGCATAAGAAGTTTTTCTCCCTGGAAAGTCACAGGCAAAATGAACAAAACGCTATTTTAATGCATAGGCTTTTCTGTTGTGGTGTCATATTGTATTCATATATACACACAGACTTTTGCATTACCCATTTGCACCCAATCATAACACTGGGTGATCTTATGCTGACTTAGTCCCTGGGCTCACAGTTCTCTCTAGTATCTTTGAGAACATTCATTTATAATGGATACCAGGTGCTCAAGATCTGTCTCCAGTGTATTTAATACCTAAGAAATATGTTCAGAGTTACATGATCTTTGGTTTCAAATTCCACTTAATGTTGTGACAAGAACATTAACACTTGAAGTAATTAATACCACATGAAGCTAAGTTGTTTGTTCAGTTTTTAGCTTTATTCTTACAGTTTTTATAGGCAAATACATTTTTTTAAATCTTGCACTTGATAGTTAGTTAAAGCCTTAGAAAATAGAAGGACAATCTAATATATTGTATTGACTTCTAAAATATAGATTTTTCTTTGGGCCATCAGCTCAAAGAAATAATGCGGAGACTTATTATTAACTATGAAAGCTCAACCTTAGTTTAGGCTCATTCCTAACTAGTTCTTATAATTTAAATTAAGCCATATTTCAAAATCTATGTTCTGTTAAGAGACTTCTTACCTCATATCTCAGTATTGCCCATTCTGCTTCCTCTGTGTCTGGCTAGTGACTCCCTGTCTTCTCACCAGCATTCTCTCTATGCCTAGAAGTATCACCTGTCTTGCTATTGGCCTTTCAGCTTTTTATTAAACCAATCACAGCAGGACTTCTTCACAGTGTACAATTATTCCACGTTTTTGTGCCTAAATAAAGCAGAAGCGTTTAAGCCTCAGCACAGTAAATAAAAGTATATACAATAAGAACATCTTTTCAGGTAATTTCTAAATAGAGAGGAAATCTATTCATTAGCTTTAACAAAATGAAACTACATACGATAAGAAAATTATCAAGTTCAAACTATGTTCTAAATGTCTGGTCTATTTAGATTTGGAAAATTAAGAGACAATATTTCATTATCTAACCTCTCTTTATGAATCCAAAGTTATCTGCCCAATTTACTTTCTATCATGACTCAGTGAATCTGTAGCTATAACTCTGTTGTCTTTAACCCCCTCAGAGACCTGAGGAGGATATAAAATTACCTTAGTAACCAGGTCATGCAGAGCAAGAAACTTCCAGAAGGAGATGATGCCTGGACAGTAACCCAGGGTTACTCTGAAGTGCTGGGGCACCCATCTTTGGCCTACAGGTCTAGAATATCTTACTGCCTTTTCTGTATAGTAGGAATTCTGAAGGTTTGTTTTACCTTGTCTTGGCAAAGGTGGGAGTCAACTTCCTTTGTGTCCTGTCTATCTAATTGGACAGCATATCAACAGTAGTCAAGCCAACTGTTTTTTTTTTTTTTTTTTTTTTTTTTTTTTTTTTTTTTTT
>NW_026068078.1:1430974-1447500 GCF_014885135.2 Alexandromys fortis | reverse complement strand
GTGTGTGTGTGTGTGTGTGTGTGTGTGAGAGAGAGAGAGAGAGAGAGAGAGAGAGAGAGAGAGAGAGAGAGAGAGAGAATTATGGAACTTGGGAATATGGTGAGGCCTTCATGTGAATCAGAAATCTAACAAAGAAATCTGGCTATACAGAACATTTCAGTTTTAATATGTGCATTTGAAGCTAAAATAAGACATGACTAGACTTACCTGGCAATGCTTTGACGGTTAAGACATGAATTTCAGAGAGATATGTCTTTAAAATCTGTGCCTCGTATTTTTATCCAGACATAGAATAAAATCTCTATTGCTGGAAATAAAGACAAATAGGAAGAGAGGATGGCCAAAAGAGGGCATGTATTCAAATTTGAATGTTATGTATTTAATTTTATCACAGAAAAATGATAGAAAAAGATACCAGAACCTGTAGGCAGGAAGCGAAGAGGGGCCAATGTATTCCTGGATTTGACTGTTTTGTCTGTATGAGGAAGGAACGTACACATCCATCATATGGGTTTACGGGTCTCTCTCAAACAGCTCCAGGACGCGAGGAGGGGATCAGGACCTGATACTGTCCAAGTCTCCTACTCTCACTCCTTCCCTTCCTCTCCATCATTTGTCTCCTTCTCGCTGTCCCTTATCTGTTAGTTCTGAGGTTTGCTTATGTTTCTAGAACTACAATCAGAGTCTCTTTGACATTAGCAGAACTTTTTCTTTCCTTTTCCTTGTATTTTAAACTGCTACCAAATGAATACTTTCATAATTAAAAGCTACATTTTTTGTCTTGCTTGCTTTTATGTTCTATGTATAGTGATAAATCTTGGGGTGTATGCAATATATCCTCTCTCAGATGTAAGTGGAGGACTCATAGGAAAAATGGAAATATCTTCATTATTTACATCATGAGGAAAGATGTATTATGTCAGCTTTCATACTTTGAGATAAATAGATGTGAAGATTAAGTGGACAAAGGTGAAGGGGGCGCCATCAAGAAGTCGGAGAAGGAAGGAGGAAATGCGTTGCAGGGCATCGTAAAGGGACCTGACATTTCTTGAGGGAGGCCACACACCTGACTTTCCACTTGTGAAGCAAGGAGGCTAACACTGAAGTAACATGCTGCAGTTTACATAAAATGAAACTCACCTGTTGCTCAGTGGACGCACAATTAATTCCGGCACTGGTACCAGAAAAAAGATTTCTCCTTTGAGTCCTCATAAAAAGGACAACACAACACAGTGCAGAGTATCCTCCAGGAATTGTCCTAATCGTGACATCGATGAATTTTATGTTGCTGTTCGTTAGAGTCCTTCAGTGTAGGCCATCAGCACAGCAGCAAGGTGACAGTGCAGTTTATTAGAAGTGTTTCTGTGGGGACGTTCGGCAGTCTATATGTGCATTTTTATGTTCATCGGGCTTAGTCCATCAGCGGGTTGTAAGGGTTTCACAATGCAGATTGAATTACATGTCAGGAAATCGTCCACAGATATTGTTCTCTAACTAAAGTTAGGATGGTTTCTGAGCTGCAGTAAATTTGTAGCTGGGCTCTCTAACAAGTACTCGGGGTCCAACTACTTTGTGTTATTGATGAAGAGCAGAACCGCATGCTATGTATTTTATGTGGGCTGGGAGTAGGCTAGCATTTCTAATGACGAGAGCGAGACACTAGAAAGAGCCGGGTTACATATGGACTGTATTTTTGCTGCCCAGAAATATGGCTATTGGGGAAAGGTGGTAGAAATCTCCCCTCATGAGGAAGTTTGGAACCTACTTTAACTCACTGATAAAAGAAAAAAAAGTCTCCTTGAATCTAGCCATAATAACTATAGCCTAAAGGGAGGAAAAGTATACTGTGTGTGTTTAAATACTCAGAGCAATTATGAAGCCCAGCGTGGTCTCTGCTGACCATTTAACCTTGAGCACTATAATTTCAGGATAAGTCTCACAAAATAAATTGGCTGCAAACACATACAGAACCAAATAAAGGAATGAAGTTTCTCTTAAATTGAATCATAACAAAAATAGTAACTTTCAAAACTAATGAGGTAGTTTTATTGCAGTTGATAAGTAGCACTTTTCTGACAAAAATTAAATATTAGACAAACTTGGAGTTGAAGAATCATAATTGAAAAAGGGTTTCATTTTTCATCTATCAATATCTTTTACTTTTATAAAATTATTCAAAATGGTGTTAATTGTTTATTGTTTTAGCATAAGAGTAGACTTAAAATTGTAGAAACAGCTATGGGAAAGGATCAATGTTTTCCAACGTTGCTCACACATTATGTATTAATGATTAGGTTATAAATTTCACCCTTCATGTTTGTCTTTGCTATTTTATCCTGATTCACAATTCTATGCCTGGTATACAGTAGAGAGAAATATATGATATAATTGCTATTACTATTTTGCTATAATCAGTTCTGATAAAATATAAGTAGCAGCAAAAGATATCATTGCCTTATATTAATATTATGCATTTAAGTGAACAATCTCAAATTTTAAATAGCCATGAAATACTTATCTAACTCTCATTGACTTTAAATTACTTCTTTAATTAATAGGTTCTTACATGTTACTAATGGTCTTGGATTTCTGTGATATAGAAGCACAGTTTTGTTTGAGCTTTTGAAATAATACACCTCTGGAAATTTGTTCTAAACAACATATATCATCTAATTATTGACCAACTTATTCATTCTGCATTTGTGGCTATCATTATGGTAATTAGAATATGGCAGACGATACATGCTTTAGAAGGCTTTCAGATAGTGTACACATGACATATTTGGAAACTTACTGACTATTGAGTATCAATCAGAGGTCTTACAGGATTGAAAATTAAATTAGAACTGTGAATTTAAGTCCAGACAAATCTCTGATGTCATTTGTCTACTTCCAAGGGAGAAAGCAAATTAAGTGACTTCTTTCACAATATCCCATCTAAAATGATATAAATAATAGAAACTTTTATCTCTGAATAATATTTCTGCCAGGACCACCAACTGTTGAATGTTAACTAGGAGATTTGATGGGTGCAGAGATTTTCAGTCACCTTCAAAATTGGGATCTAGACATGGAAGCCAAACAGTGCATACGGTACCAACCATCTGGCAATGGAGCAAACATGTCATTCTTTCCACCTTTGATTGGCAGTGTTTCTAGAAATGGATGATTTCAAACACTATTTCTGATCCTCACACAAAATGATTTACTTGGCTTCATTTTGTTTCTATGAAGTCTAAGCTTGTGCCCTCTGCTCCATCATTGCTGACTCCCAGGCTGCCACTTGATTCCCAGGTCTCCTTTTCCAGCATCCTTTATTCATTTCTAGCTCCTGCTTTGCTGAACATTCCAGCAAAGTTGTAGTTCCCAAAGAAAAAGGGTATCCTTCCAAAAACATGATTATTGCCCCTAGACATCTTTTTAAGGAGTTATCTTGAGTTTGGAAATGATTGCTCGCTGGTTTGCTCAGCAAATAGTTTATAGATTGGTCACTGATCTCAGTGACCTCAAGTTTAGATCTCTTAGAAGCAGCAGAGTTTCTGCTCATCTATCTAGTTATTGTTTGGAAAAGTCCCTCTCAAATGACACTGGTAGAACTGGTAGAACTTAGCATTGATCACAATCTTAGAGTCTTTCTAATTTCTCTCCTGATCTACTGAATATTCTTATTAATTTAAAAAGATGCTAGATTGAACTCAAAATAACAGTAATATACATTGAGTAGCTAGACCGATGTTAGCGATCACAAAAACTAAAAATGACCAATTAACATACATGTTTAAATTGGAGAATAAATACTCAAATAAGAAAGAAAACAAAATTATTGTCTTCTATCACTTTGTACTTCTTTTCTATGTTAATATAAGATGGTGAAATTTGTTTTTAGTTTTTAAAAGACAGAGATTGGTTATTGAAATTTTTGTAATATTTATCTTGTCATTCTTTCAGAATAAAGCCTCCAATTATATCTTTTGCATAATGCAAAATCTTCCTCATCACTGAGAACACATTTTAAATTTATGGCATAAAGGGATTTCAATCATCTTTGGCATTTAACACTCAAGGCGTTTCTCATATTTAATCAGAACTCTGTGCTAGGAAGTACACAACAGATTGCAATTTAAAGTCTCTACTTTTTGCTACATATATTTGGAATAAAAGCTCAAAGGGTATATAAAATAAGAATGCATTTTGGGTATACATGTTTTGACCACATATTTGATAAGGGAGTTATCATTTAATAAGATTTTATAAACAATTATTAGTATAGTATTTGGCTAAGTACAAAGGACAAGCTACCCATTTTCTGTCCTGATAGCCACGAGACTTCTTTTTCCCATTAGGGTATAGGAAGATCCATGTAGAGGCCACTGCAGGAGAGAGAAAATAGAGTTATTTGAAGATTATATCTAATTCTGGTATCCAGTTAAACAATATTTCACTGGAGCAATCAAAGGATTGAATGTTCTTTCTCCCACGAAGTCAAGTTAAAGGATTACAAGAAAGGCTTGCGTTTAAAAGTAGGTGCAGGGTGAAGGATAGCAGGTTCTAGGAAGAGGTAAAAGAGAATGCCTAGAAATTGGAGATGTTTTCTAACCCTCATAATAAACATTTATTCTCTGCAAAGGAGCCTCACTGGATATAAAACACTCTTAAGGCCAAATTCTGTGTCCAGCAGTAAACAGTCAATGGAAAACTAACTCAATGGCAATTTGGGAACTGGGGTTCCTCTGTCTCATTATGTTTTATCAGGGTTTTGGTTTTTCTCCTTATAGGTCCTTTGTGTATATCTTATGGTTTCCAGTTTTGCGTTTTTATGGGATTTCTATGTGTGTCTCTGCATCTAAATGTTTCTTTTAAAGATTTAATTAGCCAATTAATTAATCATACATCCACGCTCCAGTTTCCTCTCCCTCCTCTCCTCCCTGTCCCTTTCCCCCAACCCTACTCTGTGCCCACCCCACCCCCAATCCACTCATCCTCCTTTTCTGTTCAGGAAAGGGCAGATTTCCCAGAGACATCAACAAAAGATGGCATATCAAGACCAAGTTGCAGTAAGACTAAACAACTCCCTATGTATTAAGGCCAGGCAAAATAGCCTTTTGGGACCCTATATGTGTTTCTTGAGCTATTTTGCTCATCTTCTTTTTTTATCTAATTATTTTGTTATTATTTTTAGATGCCTGTTGGTATCCTAATGAGACAAAAAAAAAAAAAAAAAAAAAGAATGTTGCTTGGGATAAGTGATGAAATGGAGGGGCGGGGAAGACCTGGGAGGAGTGTGTGAGAGGAAAACCGTAATAAGAATATATTACATTAAATCTCTATTTTCTTTTTCATTTTATTTTATTTTTTAAAGGAAACAAGCTATCTTTTTTCATTATACATACCAATTCAAGTTACCACTCCCATTCACTCCACTCAGGAGTAATTTATTGAGTATTTTTGCATCTATGTTCATGAATTAGACTGGTCTATAATTCTTCTTCTTTATTCAGTCTTTGTGTGGTTTTGGTATCAGGGTAACTGCAGCCTCAGGAAAAGAGGTTGGAAAAGTTCCTCCTGTTTCTCTTCTGTGGAATACTTTGAAGAGTATAGGTATTAGCTCTCCTTGGAAGTTCTGGTAGAATTCTGCACTGAAACAATCTGGCCCTGGGCTTTTATGATTGGGAGGCTTTTGATGACAGTTTCTATTTCCTTGCAGGTTATAGGCTTATTTAAATTGTCCCCTAAGTCTTGAATTAATTTTGTTATGTGGTACCTATCAAGAAAATGGACCCTTTCTTTTACATTTTTCAATTTTGTGGTGTACAGGTTTTTGAACTATGGAATAATGATTCTCTGGATTTCCTCCATGTCTGTTGATATGTCCCTTTTTTCAATTCCTAATTTGTTAATCTGGTTGTTCTCTCTTTGTCTTTTGATTAGGTTAGATAAGGGTTTGTCTTCTTGTTGATTTTCCACAAAGAACCAGCTTTTTGTTTCATTGATTCTTTGTATTGTTTTCTTCACTTCTATTTTGTTGACTTCAGCCCTCAATTTGATTATTTCCTGCCTTCTACTCCTCCTGGGTAAATCTGATCCTTTTTGTTCTAGAGCTTTCAGGTGTGTTGTTAAGTCACTAGTGTGAGCTTTCTCTACTTTCCTTACGTAGGCACTTAGTGCTATGAGCTTTCCTCTGCACTGCCTTCATAGTGTCCCATAGGTTTGGGCATGTTGTGACTTCATTTTTGTTGAATTCTAGGAAGCCTTTCATTTTGTTTTTTATTTTTTCCTTGACCAAGGGGAGGTTCAATAGCACACTGTTTAATTTCCATGTGTCTGTGGGCTTTCTTAAATTATTGTTGCTCTTGAATTCTAACCTTGAACCATGGTGAACTGATAAGATACAGGGGGTTACTCCAATCTTTTGTATCCGTTGAAGTTTGCTTTGTTACTGAGTATGTGGCCAGTTTTAGAGAAGGTTCCATGAGGTGCTAAGAAGAAGGTGTATTCTTTTTTGAAGACCTCCTATATATAAATGATAAAAAAATTAAGAAAGAAATCAGAGAAACATTACCTTTCACAATTCCCACAAATAACCTAAAATATCTTGAGATAACACTAACCAAAGAAGTGAAAGACTTGTTAGGCAAGAACTTTAAGTTTTTTTTTTTTTTAAAAAGAAATTAAAGAAGATACCAGAAATTGGAACGATCTCCCATATCTTTGATAGGTAGGATCAACATAACAAAAATGGCTATCCTACCGAAAGCAATCTATAGATTCAATGCATCCCTATCAAAATCCCAACACAATTCTTCATCAAGTTCATCAAAATCCTTGAAAGAACAATAAGCAACTTCATATAGAAAAATAAAGAAAAACAGGATAGCCAAAACAGCTTGGTATTGGCATAAATACAGAGAGGTTGACCAATGGAATTGAATCAAAGATCCAGATATTAATCCACACACCTATGAACACCTTATTTTTGACAAAGAAGTTAAAATTATACTATGGAAAAAAGAAAGCATCTTCAACAAATGGTTCTGGCATAACTGGATGTCAACGTGTAGAAGAATGGAAATATATCCATAACTATCACCATACACAAAGCTCAAGTCCAAATGAATTAAAGACCTCAATATAGATACAATCACACCAAACAACACCTGATAGAAGAGAAAGTGGGAAGTAGTCTTCAATGCAGGGGAACAGCTGACCATTTCCTAAATATAACACTAATAGCACAGACACTGAGAACAACAATAAAAAATTTGGCCTCCTGAAATTGAGAAGCTTCTTTAAAACAAAGGATACAGTCAATAAATCAAAAGGCAGCCTACTGAATGGGAAAAGATATTCATCAACCCACATCAGACAGAGGACTGATCTTTAAAATATATAAAGAACTCAAGAAATTAGACATCAACCCTTCAAATAACCAAGTAAAAATGGGGTACAGAACTAAACAGAGAATTCTCAACAGAAGAATTTCAAATGGCCAAACACTTAGGAAATGTTCAACATACTTAGCCACCAGGGAAATTCAAATCACAATAACTCTGAGATACCATCTACTATCAGTCGTAATGGCTAAGATAAAAAACAATGATAGCTTTCACTGGAGAGGATATGGAGTAAGGGGAACATTTCTCCATTGCTGGTGGGAGTGCAAATTTGTAAAACTACTTTGGATATCAGTATGGTGGTTTCTCAAAAAATTCGGAATCAACATACTTCAGGATCCAGCCATACCACTCTTGGGCATATACAAAAATGGTCAATCATACTACAAGATACTACAAGGACATTTGTTCACCTATGTTCATAGCAGCATTATTCATAATAGCCAGAATCTGGGAACAACAGAAGAATGGATAAAAATATATGGCACATAAGAGTACTACTCTGCAATAAAAAACAATGACATCTGGAAATTTGTATGCAAATGGATGGAATGAGAAAAAACCATCCTGAATGAAGTAATTCAGACCCAGAAGAACATAGTATGTATTCACTCATAAGTGGATACTAGCTATAAAAAAAGGATATTGAACCTATAGTTCATGATCCTAGAGAAGCTAAGTAATAAGGTGGACCCTAAGAAAAACATACATAGATCCACATGGAAAGGGGAAATAGACAAGATTGCCTGACAAATTGGGAGCATGAGGTGGGGAGGTAGGGAGGGTGGAAAGGGAAGACGAAGGGAGAAGGGAAGAAAGGGGGAGAACTTGAGGGTTAGAGGATAGTTGAGATGGAGGAAGGGCACAGATGAGAGCAAGGAAAAAATATTTTGATTGATGGAGCCATTATGAGGCTAGCAAGAAACTTTGGCACTAGAGAAATTCCCAGGAATCCATACGAATGACCACATTTAAGACCCTAAACAATAGAGGAGAGGGTGCCCAAATTGGCCTTGCCCTGTAGTCAGGATGATGAATATCTTAAATATCACCATAGAGCCTTCATCCAACAGCTGATGGAAACAGAGACAGAGACCTGCATTGGAGCACTGGAGTGAGCTCCCAATGCCCAATTGAAGAATATGAGGAAAGAGGTCAAGACCATGATGGGTACACCCACTGAAACAGTCTACCTGAGCTAATGGAAGCTCACCAACTCCATGCAGAAATGGACGGAACCAACATTGAACCAAACTAGACCCTCTCAATGTGGGTGACAGTTGTAGGGCTGGGGCAAACTGCAAGGCAACTGACAGTGTCACCAGAACTTATCCCTACTGGCTTTTTTAGAACCTATTCTCTTTGGATGGATACCTTGTTTACCCTAGATATAGTAGGGAGGGCCTTGGATCTTCCCCAAATAATGTGCCTTACCCTCTCTGAGGAGTGGATGAGGTGTGGGGTGGGGAGGTAGGTGGAGGGAATGGGAGGAGGGGAGGAAATAGTAACTTGGATTGGTATGTATAATGAAAAAAGATAATTGTTTTCTTTTTAAAAATAATAAATAATATAAATAAATAAATATAAAAACAAAAGAAAGAAAGGGGTAAAATAATGTGACTGGGTCAAGGCAAGAACAAAGCAGGGATGGCAGAACCAGTCCTAGAAGGAGGAAAGGGAGCATTTTCTAAGGTGTGGAACCCAATGCCACAAACACACAGGACAGAGTTGGCCATACCCTCTCCATGCAGCTTCCCTTTTTTTATGAAGTAATCAGGGTGATGTTGATGGAGAGACTTTTAAAATTCCTTTAAGGAGCCCTGGATGAGAGATGATCGGAATGGAAATACTGAATATGTCAGATGCAGTGCACGCCTGATTAAGGATAAACAGCACAGTGACGGAGGAAACTCGGGGACCAGCAGCTATTTTTAACACTCGCACTGGTGCTCATCATGACAGTCTTTATGAGGCTCTCAAATATTTATTGAGCTCAGCCTATGTGCCTAGAACTAAATTAAGGTCCAGTAGGTTTTATAGGAGGAAGAGAAGACATGAGTTATCAAGGACTGGGTTTCTGCTCTGTCAGGAGCAGCATTATCTGTATTTCAGCCCATTGTCTGTGTTACTCTACATTTCATTGTGGTGTGTTTCATTTCTTGCTCATCAAAGAGCACCTTTTCATTTCTTTGCACTTTTCTGGGCATGCTGTCTGTATTTTGTGAATATGGAAATGATACATAATGTGAACATATTTTTTCTTCTGCTTGTGCTTTCGGCTGTTACTAGACTGTGCTTAACGGCGCTCCCAGATATGGATATCCCCTTCCTAGTAGAACATCACTACAGTGCTTAGATTCAGGTGATGTCCCTATGCAAGGTCAAAGCTACAGTACTGCAAACAAAGCTCATGGTACAGATTGTGAGAATGATACAATTTTAGCATATCATGTCATATGCATACTGCTTTCCTAAGTGTATAGTATCAAAACACTTCCTATATCACTGCACTTCAAATTTTACTATTTGTATTACACTATGTAAAAGTTTCTCCTTTCCTCCAATTTTACAAAACTTAAATTATAGTTATTTAATGTTGCCATTATCATGACTCATTTATTTAATTAATTATGTGTTTATAATATATTAGCACAAAATATATAACCTGAATAGAATTAGCAAGTTGCAAATGTAGTGCATTAAACTTTGAGGAAATTGCTGTAGAAATAAAAATGTTTTAGAACTTTTTTTTCTTGTCGAGTCCATATTTCCAAAGTAGTTGAATAGGGATTCTCAATCCCAGACCCAGCTCATGAAAGTAGCTGTTTCTCTATTTTGATATTAGAAACTAGTCAGTTATGTCTGATCAGTTTACCTGCTGGGGCCCTAGGTAGGCTTGGGATGGATGACGTTACCAACTGTGCCACAGTCACATGTTCCTCATCATGGACTGTAGGTCATCTAGATCAGATTTCATGGTAGGAAGGACTTGTTTTTTCCCTATTGAGGCACAGGTGCCTAAGAACAAGGCTTGACTGTGTGTGTGTGAGGCTGAGAGTGGAAACATCAGGGGAGAACTGCACAGTAGACTACAGAACACTCATTCCACTATCCGACAAGCCCACCTTGCCTCTGTGCATCTCAACATTAAACCAGTTTACAGTTTGTGGTGGTTAATTTCATGCAGCATCTTGAGAAGACTCCAGACTGTCCAGATGAAAAACAATTTTTAATATACCTATGAAGGTATATGCCAATAAAGTTCAATTAGCATCCAAGTGCACATGATCTGATGAGAAGATGCCATTCCTAGTGTGGATGGGTGCAGTCCAATGTGTTGAGAGTCTCACTAGACCAAAAAATGGAAGAAAGGGAAATTACCTACTTTCTCATGACATACTATAAGAAAGCCAGAGTATCTCAAGTCATTGTATCCTGAGGTTCAAAACTAGGAATTATATTGTCAGTTGTTCAGGCCAGACTTGAATTGAATATACCACTGGCTTTCCTTAGTCATGCATTTGAAAATGAAAAATTGTGGTTTTTCTCATCTCCCATATTTGTATGAGCCACTTCTTCATAATAATAATTACTTATTGCAAAAATGATAATTCATCCTACCTGTCTGCCCTTCCTGGGGACATTATTACACAGTGTGTGCTGTGGAATATTCTGAGTTATTATAAAAATATAAAAACCATGTTGAAGATAGAAAAGTAAATGATCACAAGTCAATTGGGCACTGATGCCTAACATTCTCACACCTCAGTTTGCTTCTGTGAGGTAAGAATAACCACCATACACTGACGTTTCATGAAATTCACCAATGCATGTGGAATAGCTACCATGTACTGAATATATGGCCAGGGAGGGACTGCTGGATGGTTTCTTGCATGGTTTACATCCATAATAAAACTTTGAAATTTTATGGATCAATGTAATCCTCTTTAAGCTGAACTGGGGAACTTATAACTTCTTGCAGACAAAATCCAAATCATATTTGATTATCAGGAGACCTGTGTTAGTAGGAAAAGGAAGAATTTGTGTGCCTCCTGTGTGAAAACTTGCTTCCTAGATTCCATCTCAAGAATTTTATTAGCTTTATGAATGGGGATTTGCATCAAAATCCTGATTGTATTTCAAAAGTTACCCTATTATAACAATAACAAAAGCAAACAAAAGAAAAACAACTTTTGCCATGTGTTTTTTTTTTTTTTTTTTGCTTTATTAACTTTTACCTATCACCAGGTTTCAGATCTGTTCTAAACTCAGATGCAAAAAGTATTCTTCAAAATGGACAGGTTAGCTGAGACTACATTGTTGCCCCGCCACCTGTGAGTGCTAGAATTGCTACAATTATGGAATATCTCTTATATCAACTCTGGACTTTGAGCTTATAAAGATCATTTCTTTACCCCATCCTCAGGAGCTGTTCACTCACGACTTCAAGGGCCCAGTATTGCCTACTTCTCTCTTTTTCCTTCTCTCAGGAATTGTGATGAAAGAGTCCGTGGGAAGCCGTGACTGAGTATGAATTCATAATAGAAACAAGAGTGTTGACATCTATGAACATTTTCAGACAACTTTGAGTCTTAGAAGTACTTGAAATATGTTTCAATAATTTTCCTACATTCGGGAATTTATTTAAAGGCCCCTTTCTCCTTTTTTCTGTAATTACAGCATTTGGGAAAGTTAGATTTTTTTCAATATAGCTTATGATTGTGTTGGAAAATAGACATATTAATAAGAAATAAACTAGGAATTTCATGTATCTTCCCATACTCAAAAGCAACAGAGAAATAGAAACAGTATGCTCAGTCTATCTCTACAACTTCAGGACAATGAAAACAGAGAAACAGGAAGGACAAATGAGAGTTTGCTTTCAGTTTTAAATATAGCAACTTCTTAGTTTTTCATACAGATTCCAGTCCATTCCTCTGTGTGTAATGACTTGATAAAATGAAGCAGAAATTTTCTGTTATCTTGGCCATACATCCTTCTTTTGTTCAACAATTAGTAAATTGAGACTGTAACCACAAAACTGATGGTTGCCTCTGAGTTTTCATATAATGATGGCTTCTGCATTTTCCTTAAATTGTTGAAGGATGATGCTTTTGTAGAAGTCACTTGATATAGTTCTGGTCATGCAGTTAAATTATGACTTAATATTTCTCTTTCTGGTTGGTCTAAAAGTCAAGGAAAGCAATGTTCATATTTATTTCTTATACATTCATATTAATATGAAAGGTATTTGGAACAAAGAGAAATAGAAATCAGCGAGACTTTTCTTTGTTATTGTTGTTTAGTAGCATAAGGTTTATAAGGTTTGGGTCTGAGAAGACCAAGAAAATTCTATTTCCTGATCAGTTTTCTCCAGGGATATTTTGAAGATTAATGTGCCTCTTTCAGGGAACTAAGGTACATTTAGAGCACTAAAGAAGTCATTTAGCAAATGGTGCCCTTGGGACTTGAAAGAGTTAATATGTCTCTCACAAGGTGAGGAATGGACTCTCAAATGTATGCAAGGATCAGCACCAGAGCCGATAAAGCCTAATAAGAAGGTTGGTTAAAAGCAGCTGCAGTCCATAGCGTTTTTATTTATTACTATAATCTTGAGTCAATGTATTTGCTGGTGTTCCGTGGTTGTGTTATATGCACAAATGAGATTCTTGTCACTTCTAAAGTGAAAACATGTGATATAGTAAACGTCGACCAAGGGGTAATGTTGTAAATATGTAAATGTTAACTAACTGTACTGGATTTCAAGGAGACAAATTATGGAACTCTGGACCTTCACTCTAAAGACCACCTTTCTTAATTAAAAATAAATTTCCACAGGATCCTTTATATATTTTCTTCCAGAAACAGAAAACTTGTTTGATTTCAAGAAAATTCTGAGAAAATTCTCATGTTGTAATAAAATTTAAGAAAGAAACCACAAGGGAAAGACAGAAAAAATACTCATCAACTTTTGTCATAGGTATGATAACGGTGTGTTTTAGATATCTTTTTGTTGCTGTTGTTAAAAAAATTTCATTTTCTGTCCATTTCTCGCAAAGAGAAAAGCTTATAAGACATTGGCATTATAAAGCAGGAACGCAGCAACTTTGATTTGCTGAGAGAGGCTGATAATGTTTTTATTTTGTTCTCTTCTGATGGAGGAAGAAATTTGAACATCAATTCCTGGTTTATACAAAGCTAAAGCTAAGACTGTTATTGTCTCAGTAATTCTCCTGAAGAACCGAATTACTCTTCACAACCTATTTCTCAGTAAGTGTTCTGGATACAGAGAGGAGGGAACCCAGAATGGCAGTTGATCTCTGCATATCACCCCCTCTTTTCTTCTCACATTCTTACTCTGATTGACACAATCCATTCATGGTTTGGTGTACTTTTTCCAACCTAAAACCTCTTAGGGACTTACCCAGTAATTTCTCCCAAACAGACATTTGTTCAGCTAAACCCACTTGCCTCCCTAAAGAGACTTCTTTATGCTTTGAGTAAGAGAATTTTGAATTCTGTCCCTTGTTTGTCAAAGCAGTATTGACAGAAACACTGTGGATGGCTTATATTTCACCCACCCACCCCTTCTTCAGATGTTACCTCACAAATGTTCCCAAAACAGTTTTATTTCCCTATAATGCACTCTTTTAAGCTCCACTGTGGTCCTCAATTTATCTCGCATAATTTCCCCCCAATAACCTCTAAAACTGTCTTTTCATGTCATTTACATTGAAGCTGGAATTAAGAAGTCAGACATCAAGTTCGTATTTGCCACTAATTTTAAACTCTTAGCTCTTTCCACTATAATTTTACTTTCTATAATAAAAAAACTTTGTGAAAGTAGTATGTATTTATCAAAAAGATAGACTCTGAGTTGAAAATAGTGGGTTGAATGCTTGCACTACTTTCTTGATCTATCAAAGTCCACAAAAATGATAGAAGATAAAAACTTGATTTGATTTTCTAGAATGTTTGCCTAACATATCAAGCAGGGAATCCTGGAAAAGTAACTGATTTCAGTATAGGATCTCTAGAAACACAAGATGAGCTTGGAATACCTTGTGCTTTGGTTATGTATGTGGTATTTGCTTAAATATTCTTACAACAAATTGAAAACTTGCCTAAAGACCAATACTGGAACAATTTGAACAACTAATAAAAATTATAGTGATTGGTTTAAAAAGAATAAAATAAATGTTCCTGGGTTCATACTTGTTTGCTTAAATAATAAATGAGTATCTACATATATTTCATTCTTATAGAATAATTCCAATTAATAAATTACAAGATGAATAGAAGCCACAACTAGACAAAAAATAAACGTTATTAGAAGCAATAGATATTAATGGAAGTTCAAGTTAGGGACAAACAAACACTGTGAATAAAACAGGATATTTTCAGTCCTAAGACATTTCTTCTACAATATTTGTTAACTACAAAGTTAAAAACTCATTTTGAAAGCCATTTATAAGACAGACAGAAACCATTATATCCAAATGATCAAAGTAAATAGCTCCAGTAATAAGACGTATCAATGTCAGCTATCCATGATATGATATACTGAGAGTCGCACTTTACCTTGTTAGTCTTCTCCAAGATCTACAACCTCAATTTAATCATGGAGAACCATCACACGGACCAAAGATGAGTAATACGTTATGAAACAATTGATCAATGTCCTTCAAGAATAAGGTCATGAGAGACTAGTCAAGACTGAGGAATTGCTGCAGATAGGGAAACTATAGAGACAAGATTAATATTGTCTCAATGGGGGAAGTAAGAGCAAAGGCTATCAGGGGCTGGTGGAGTGGATAACTGAGTGAGTTTGAAAATTTCATTTTGCATGTGAAAATGCTTATTTCTTAGTTTTAATAATTATTTTTTGCTATGCCATATATCAGCATTAAGGAAAATACTGGGGGTATATTAAAAGCTATTTTTGTAGACTTCCTGTACAATTAAAATAAAGTTCTAAGAGAAAGCTAGTAATGCTGCCCTTGGATGAGAAAACTATTTGATGTGGGAGTCCCCTCTGTATACTGTGAATGCCATTGGTTGATAAAGAGACTGTTTTGGGCCTGTTGATGGGGCAGAACTTAGGTAGGTGGGCAAACAGAACGGAATGCTGGGAGAAAGAAGGGTGGAGTCAGAAAGAAGCAATGTAGCCCCACAGGAGATAGATGCCAGAACTTTAGCTGTTCAGCTACAGCCACATGGCAATATACAGATGAATAGAAATGGGTTATATTAATATGTAAGAATTAGCCAATAAGAGGCTAGAGATAATGGGGCAAGCAGTGATTTAATTAATAAAGTTTCTGTGTGATTATTTTAGGGCCAAGCAGATGGGTACCAACAAGCGGCCTTCCTAACAACAACTAATTGCTCTATGACACATTTGTACATTTACATTAAAATAATGGAACTATTAGAAACATAAATATTCAATAAAGGAGTAGTTGAATGAAAGAGAGCTAGTTTTATCTTGCAGTTACATAAGTTCAATTTAGATGTTATAATAATTATATTATTAATTATATAATATTAATAATCATATAATATATAGTATAACAATAAAATATATAAACAATAAATTTCAACATGGGAAAAATTAGCTAATGCCAGCAATGTTAAGGGCATAAATACAAAGATGTGAAATACAACAGAAATAAAGATTTTAAGGTATTTATCTTATTTTAATTACATTAATAGGACATTTATTGGCACAGGAGATAAGGCTCATCTGTTAAGAGCATGCATTGGTTGTTCTAAAACACCTGGATTTGAGTCCCCACATCCGTATGATGGCTTTTGACTGTTTGTGACTCCATTTTCTCAGTGTGTGATGTCCTCTTCTTGCAGCCATAGGCACTAGGCACAAAAGTGGCACACAGACACACATGCAGGCAAAGTAATCACACACATAAAGTCTAAAATAGAAATAAAAATAACATTGAATAAATGGGACCTACTGAAACTGAGAAGCTTCTGCAAAGCAAAGGACACTGTCACTAAGACAAAAAGGCAACCCACTGACTGGGAGAAGATCTTCACCACCCCCGCAACAGACAAAGGTCTGATCTCCAAAATATATAAAGAACTCAAGAAACTAGACGTTAAAGTGCTAATTAA
>NW_026068078.1:1403726-1429517 GCF_014885135.2 Alexandromys fortis | reverse complement strand
GAGAGGGAGGAGGGGGGAAAAGGGAGACGGGGAGGGAAATGGTAGGCGGGGAGGAGGCGGAAATCTTTTTTTTTCAATAAAAAAATTATATTAAAAAAATAAATAAGAAATACAGCATGTAGATGGAGACTGCTTGTTTGTTTCCTGCTTGCCCAGACACAAGTAATAACACTGAAACTGTATTAATTACAACTGCTTGACCAATAGCTTAGGCTTTTTCTTAACTAACACTTACATCTAAAATAGCTCATTTCTATTAATCTGTGTACCAACAGGTGGCTGTGGTCTAACCATAAGGTTCTATCTGGCATCTGTCTCCTTCTGAGGCTATGAGGCATCTCTCTGACTCTGCCTTCTTTCTCCCAGCATTCAGTTTAGTTCTTCTGCCTAGCTCTATTCTTCTCTGCCTCAGGCAAAAGCAGCTTTATCCAGTTCATCTGGAATATTTTCTCATTTTGTCTTTCCTCCAAAGTATTTTATTCTTAGTGATAAAATGAACAGTAGTCATATAAGTTCATAGAAAGCACATTTTTGTGTGACTGCTTTGTGTGTTAAACATAATAATTAAATATCAGAAAAATAAATAAGAAAATTTAGTATTGAGTTTCTAACTTTAGTTAATTAGGCTACTAAGTTTTTGTCTTCTGACATATATTAAACAAGAATATATAATCAAATTGATTTTACACATAAACTGCAAAACAGATTAAGCATAGTAGCATGTTTGGATCTAACATCTAATATAATTTAATTGTGTAGGTAATTATTTATATTGTTTGTGGAAAACAAAGCATTATAATTGGACTATTTTGTTAAGAATATTGAAATATTTTTAATTGGACATCAAACTTCCCAAACAACAATCATTTGGGATCCTCAGAAGGTAATCAAAAATTAGAACCACTACGAACTTCCAACCTGTCCTCTGTTCCTTCTTTGATTTTTCTCCATAGTTCTAGAGCATCAGTTATAGCATCAACTATAGACAGAAGCTGTCATTGCCACATTTCTGGTAGTATGTAATACAGGTGAGGCAATCAACTTATAGAGAACTTTTGACTTTGACTCCCTTTCTAAGGCTCACTCTGTAGGTAACCTTCTAGTGTTTGGTTGTGTTGTGGTAGGACCTTGTGGAATGAGCATGTGGTAATGCAAGTGGTTCATCTCATGGCATCTGGAAACTTAGAGAAAAAATGGGGATGGGTGTGTTTCCAGCATGATAGCATGAGCTCATGACCTAATGTCCTTTCATGACACCCTGCCTCACAACATTGTCATTGGCTGGGAATGTGTCTTTACCACATAGACCTTGGAGAGGGTGCAATAGGATCCCAAATGTACCCACTGTGAAGCTTTGTTCCTATAACATTACAATTTCCTTATATATCTTTCAAATTTCCTTATCTGGACAAAATAGTAATGAACTTGCCCATCAAAGTTTGCAGTGAGTTCTATTTCTTTCAGCAAGAAGACCCATAGAAGCATTCAATTCTGCAGCAAAACTATAACAGAAATCGCTATGAATGTATTCTGTGTCAAGGATTTGAAATGCATTCATGTCGGGAAGCTCTAATAAGTACAATAATACTTATGACTAACATCTCACAATTATGTGCGCATTCTCTGCAACCAAAATTATTAATAAATACCTTTATTTTACTTTCTTTTAAATATAGCATTCATAGAAATAAGTATTTTAATTTTGGGGATTGTGGGTGTAGTTTCCCAGGCTACTTTCTTATGATTGGTGGTGCTGGTTATCTTATGGGGACTTAAAGAAAATTTTGAATTATGGTTAAGTCCTGGATGAAAGTTACCAATGTCACGTGAGTCCTTAATGAAAGTTACCAAGCCACATGTCAAACACAGACAGGAATTGTGGGCTAATGTAAGTTATAAGAGTTAATAAGAAGCCTGAGCTACTAGGCCAAACAGTTTATGATTTAAAAAAAAGAAATAAATATTTCAGTTCTCTCTGTCTACCTTTAAGCACATGAGTATCCTCAATAATATCTTTTTCTATGGAGAAAATATACACTTTCATAAATGACACACAAGCATCTTCCTTTTGCACAGGTGGAACATAGATAAAGGAAAAAGTCACCAATGCCCGACAAACTTTACAAGGCAAGCAGACGTTGTTTAAACATTCTTTACGGTTAGCCTCTGGCTCCTGTAACTTCTGTCTTAAGACCAGGGAAGAGAATACAATCTGATAATCCTGTTTGCTGGGGAACATGACAACGAGTTGGTAATCATTAAAATGTAAGCGCTTACAAGGATGATACCTAATTATTTTTAAATGGAACTCAATCCTATGTTGCCATTTATGAACATCACTTTTCACCATCAAATTACCTCGAATATTCCTTAGGGATTTTAAGAATATATAATAACCTTAAATAATTTTCATTTAATCTGCCACATATACTATTCTTTAAATTAAACCCTCCAGATGGAATTCATTGTATTTAACTAGAATACAGAAAGTTTGGTACATAAATTTAGAGGTGTACAGTGAGAAGCAGTAATCTTTGAGATTTATTTGAGTTCTGACTCTGTGGAGGAAGGGCAAGGTACTTAAATATACTTCCAATAGTCAACCCTAGCCCTATGATCTGGTACTATCCAATGAATTATTATTAAGTTACATATTCTATTCAACTGTGAATGATGATACCTGATTTGTTTATAACACTGTCCAAATGTAAAGATGGTGACAGGCAACTCCTAAAATCCATGTACCTACTTCTTTGCGATGTGGCTAGATTTTATTTTAGCTTTTCATGAATCTGAGATTGACCCTGAGGGTTTTCTTTAACTCACAAAACAGCAGCATTTAATGCTGTATAATTTCAGACTTTAAATTCTTGATAGTATGTGTCTTTCTCAAGTACATAGAAAAAGGAGCAAACACACTGTTAAATTAGAATATTTTTTCTTGAAATTGTGGTGACTTAAGTGAAGATTTTAGTGTTTTTATTATTTTATTCTTTAAAGCACAATCAAGGTAACAATACCTAACAGTAGACCTGTTATGAACAATGCACAGAAAGGATATAATAGCAATTTCAGAATTTAGTGAGCTCTCCATAAAATTAAACTAGTTTTATTTAAATAATCTGAAACTATAATCTTGATTATTATTGCTTTCTTATTATTTAATGACTAGCATGCCTGGAATTAAGGATCTCTTGAACTCTAACAACTAATAATTTTCTTTAAAAAATTGGCTTAATCTTCAAAAATATGTAAATAAACTTTATAAACCTAATAGCCACTTAAAAATAAAATTAACTTAATTCTTAATTATGTTTAATCTGAAAATCAACATGGAATATCAAGAGCATTGATCTGCCTTTTGATAAAAATGCTTATGATTCAAATCTTAGGCCATACATACAGTGAAACTTCTTTACTCATGAGGGGTTTTCTTTGAGTTCTAATTAAAATTCCTTTTGTAAAATCTCTGTATGAAGGTGGTTGGAGCAATGAACATCTCAGTAGGAAGATTTTGTACCAGCTGGAGATGTATGAGAGAAGCTTCAACAACATTTATTACAGCATTATTCAGTTGAGAGATTTCACAATTGACATTTTAATAGAACAAATCCCAGTTTGCACACATGGCAATTTTATAATGACAGCTTCAATCAAACTTTTCTAGTTATATTTAGAAAATTTTGGGATAATGTGCCCTTTGAACAAACTGGATGTGCCCAGTCATCCTCTTGGGTTCTGTATTGTATGTTCCTCAAGACTTATGATAAGATAAATAAATGATACAAGGTCCAGCCCATGAAATGAGTCTGAACTTGAAGCAACAGGAGTGATGGTCCAAGGTGTCATATTTCAGAAAATTATGGGAATATTACATAATGATTTGTAATTACAATCAAATTCCAAACTTTAAGAAAATCTGGGAAACAGTTATCAAAACCAAAATATAGTAATTTCTTCAGGGTACTTTTCAAAATTGTAAATCATTTAATCTATTTTGATCTATTTCTTCAGTTTCTCATGAAAACAAGTTGTACAACTTATGCTGCTGCTTTAGGAAAATGATTTCCATAAATAAAGCAAGAAGTAATGGAAAGGAACATATATAAAGATTAATGCATCCAGCTTTTAGACTTATAGTGACTAACTATAATTCCTGAGCCTGAAGTTATTGGAAAGGAAATCTCTCTTATAGAAACAGGCAACAAATCCCAAACTATATGGGCAACACAAGCAATTTACTTTCTCTTGACTTAAAGAATTGTGATTTTATAGCCATTTTCCACAAGTTTATTGATTCTGCATGCAGTTTTGTACAGTGACATATGCATCTGAGCATCACACACAGACTGAAAAAAATAATACACATTTTTGTCACTTGTCATTTTGTCAAAATGAAAGCAATCACTGGGTCCTGGTCACAACTTATATGTGCAGAGCAACAAGGGACAAATTTACTTCAATCAAAGCAAATAAAGAGCCAAAAAAGTTAAAGATATTTTGAAATTGAAGTAAGAAAGGAAGAGAAAATATGAAATTATAAGGTTGAATGCTTCTTGTATTTTTCTAATCGTTATACGGCTTTAGAGGCATTGAAATGGGTTGGTCATTTGTAAATGGATGTCTTATGAAACTCCACAAAAGCTTATCAATCTTTCTGCACACAGAATGTAAACTCAATTTAGCAGAGTATAATTTAAAGACAATTGGTGCTGTATCAAAACTCCTATTGTGCTTTATAAATTAAAATGCAAAAGTCTGGTATGATCCCGTTTCATTTATTTTATCAGTGTATCTATTTATTTCTATTTTAGTAAAAGGTTATAAATTAATTTAGAAGAAATGACATCAGTGAGAGACAGAGTTAGATAAAATTCTAAAGTTGGTACAACTCTGCCTTTTTTTCTGATCTTTCCTTGCCTGTGGTTTCTTCCACAATTCCAGTTCCCCTTCTTACTACTCAGTCTTCCAAGCACCTCACTGAATTTACTTTTGGCAGCTTTGTTCCATGTCTTCTACTCCCCACACACACACCATTACTCCGTTACTCCAACCACAGATGATTCATTGACTTCAGCAGGTAGACTTGATTTGTGTGCCATTCACTCTTATCCTGAGGATGGTCCATCAGACCTTTGTCAAAGGAATTTGAAGCAATAGATACAAAAGACCTAGTTACAGTGAGAGTTGTGTGCTACAATTAGAAAATAATGTAAAGAAAATATAGTATAATAAGAACTTCATTAATAAGTGTGTGGCTTTGTACATGAGCAATTATGAAAGAGAAAATACTCTGAGGAAACATTTAATAATGATGAGGACAGACTAAAAGAAAGCAGAAGCACTAAAGACAATCTTTGATCCCAGAGAAGGGAGGTGATATGTTTCACTTCTAACTTGGATTCACATTTAATTATTTCCTAAGTGTTGATATCTGATAACTTGATGAACGCAGAAAATCAACCCGTGTTTTCCCTGTAAGCTGGCTGGTTATTAAAATATTTAACAAGGAATTGCTAAACTAACTTGGGAAAGAGTCATTCATCACCCTTTCTAGTCTTTAAAAAAATTTAAATTTCATTTTACATTCCAATCACAGGTCTCCCTCCCACCCCTCTTCTCCCACCTCGCCTTCTCCCCAGCCCACCTCCATCTACTCCTCCCAATATGTAAGTTGCTTTCATGGGGAATCAACAAAGTCTGGCACATTAAGTTGGGGCAGGACCAAGCTCCTCCCCCCATATTAAGACTGAACTTGGCATTCCGCCATAGGTAATGAGCTCCAACAAGCTAACTCATGCACCAAAAATAGATTCTGGTCCTATTGCCTGGGATCAATCTGAAGCTAGGGAAATTCCCAAGAATCCACAAGAATGAGTCCAGAACAATCTCCTAGCAGCAATGGAGAGAAAATCTTAACTGACCTTCCCCTGTAATCAAATTGGTGAATACCATAACTATTATGATAGAACCTTCTTCCAGTAACTGATGGAAGCAGATGCAGAGATCCTCAGCCAAGTAATAGGCTAAGCTCGGAGAATCCCATAGCAGAGAGGGACGAGGGACTGTATGAGCAAAGGAGGTCAAAATCATGATGGAGAAATCTACAGAGACAGCTGAATCAAACTCGTGGAAACACATGAACTCTAGACCAACAGTTGTGGAATCTCCCTGTTACCCTTCCTTCCTTCCTTCCTTCCTTCCTTCCTTCCTTCCTTCCTTCCTTCCTCCCTCCCTTCCTCCCTTCCTCCCTTCCTCCCTTCCTCCCTTTCTTTCTTAGCAGTATTAAAAAGAGGAATACTTTTTTTTCTGGATAAATTATGAATATATGTGAATATAAACACACTCCAGGATTTCTAGGCCAATTCATCCTTTCCTTCAAAAATAAAAAATGTGTTCATAAAGAGAAATGTGCAATTCTTTTTTGTCACACCCTGTGGAAAAAATCAAATTCTTCCCTAAAACCTCTTATTATCATAAATCCATCCTTTAGATTTCCAAATGATGTCAGCTACACACACACACACACACACACACACACACACACACACACACACACTGGTTATATGAATGAAACCATTTCTCCTGCAAATAAAAGCACATTATAACAAACATGGGTCTTAGAAAAGTTACTTAGTTTTGGAGATGGAATGGATGATTCCCGGGACTGCTGATATGTCAAGGGTTTTTGAAGGACTACTAAGGTATGAAAAGTAGGAATTCATCCATTATTTCTGGTACCCTCTGACAATGCCAAGTACTTACTATCTAGCAGAGACCTTTCTGGAGGCAAGCTGAGTTCCAGAAAACTGAATTGGAAGAGTCAGTTATCTACATGGCCGGCATCAAACACTGAAGGTGCAGATACCTGTAACCAACTTGACTGTTGCTGGCAGCAGGGTTTAGTTTCTACAGCTGGAAACATTCAAACTGCGACCCTTGATTTGTCTTCAATTTAAAGAAATAGAGAAATAATCCATGGAGAAGGACTTTCAGGCTCAAAGAGCACAGTGACACAGTGATCTCTTCCAGTTTTGAGAAATGAAAGCCCTGCAGCCTTCATGGGGGATTTCAGCAAAAGAAAAGATACTGTCATTATTCATCTAACAATACTTATGAAGTGCCTCTTCTCTATTGCTCTTGGAATGGCGAAGCAGTGAGCCAGACACGCTTCTTGAATCTGCTGCTGAAATCTTAGAAAAACGATAGCTTACTATGCCTTTTGTTGATACAAAAACACATGTGCCTTTGACTTAACAACACTTTAATCTAGGGCAACCAGCAATATATTGAAACCTTTACCTAGAATTTTATTTAGAAGATGCTCAGGGCAAGGGTGCTTTTCTTTTCAAACTTTTATAGGTTTTGTGAAATAAGTATAGATACTCCACATAAAAATCATATAAGCAATAAAATCTGTGGTATTGCTGTAGTGGAAAGATAGAGGGCCTTAGTTTAATAAGTTCTGTATTTAATAAGTTTCATAACAAAATGTCTGGAGATGTATTCGTGTATTAAAGGAGCTAATAAATATTCTGTATGGATGCCTTGAGTAAGGAATGTACCACGGAAGGGGTGATGTGAACTGAATCTGAGGGTCAGATAGCAGACAGCTGGAATGAGGTATGCACAGTCTAACAGATGGATCTCTGGTGTTCCACAGACTAAGGAGCATCACACCCTGGGGTCTAGTCGATGTACCATACTGACAGGGACATTTTGTTTTTCTCCGGGACATACCACTTATTAAGTCTACCAGCAAATTCTAACTGATTTACCAAAGGGCAAAGAAGTGGGGCACCAGGTGTCAGCAGTCTTATTTGCTGACAGGTCTCACATGTTTAATGGGAAAGTATTGAGAATCTAAGAACCTGTCTTGGTTAAAATTTTTGAGTCTCCAGTTTTCTTTTCTCCTATCATATTAGAAGCCATGTAGACTATTAACCCAGATGTCAGCATGGACTGACCAAAATTATCTGGTGGGAGGAGAAGGTAGAAATAAAGATTACAATTCATGCAAAAAGAAATGAGTTAACTGAAGATATTTATATCCATATAAATGACAAGCAACCAAATCATATAAACTTGGTTTTGTTTTGCTATTATGCATGTGTTTTGTGTATATAACCATGAATGG
This sequence comes from Alexandromys fortis, assembly GCF_014885135.2. NCBI lineage: Eukaryota > Metazoa > Chordata > Mammalia > Rodentia > Cricetidae > Alexandromys > Alexandromys fortis. The sequence continues at coordinate 1,421,380 of NW_026068078.1, read as the reverse complement.
AAGTATAAACAGGATGGTAGTAAGGATCCTCAGATAATTTCTTGGAAAAATTAATTCATATATTTTGTATATAACTTAACAAAGTAAAATAAATATTTCAAAATTGTGTATTATCTTTGCCTCACAGAAAGGAAACACTTGTGAAATAAGAATTATATTTTTACATCAAAGATATATATGAGCTCTACTATTTCACATACTTAGTGTCAAGTTTCTTTACTGGGCCATTAAAATAAAAATCTAAATTATATTAGCAGTTTAATCACATAGTTATTAAAATTCCCAACCACAACTATTTCAATGAATGACTGCTAATACAGTTATTATTGTTTTAACTATTAATAATGTGCATAGAAATTGCTTTTAATTCCAGGTTGTAGCTGTATTTATAGGAGGATTAAGTTCTAAATTGTTACTTGAGATTGTTCTTTGTGGCATATAACCCTATCACAATAGACCAGCTGTGCTGCTCTGATAGCTTGATTTAAAGACTGTAATACCCCAGTAGGATGCGAAACCAGCCAGAAGTCCTCTGTTTTAGACTCTGATATGTAGAAACTGGGCATGGAGACTTCTGGATAACAAGCTCTCAGATCTCTAGTTTATGACGAAGACTGTTAGGATAAATGGTCCTTTCTTCTACACACCAATGAAATAAAATGCAAAGGAAAAGTGAAATAAACATAGCAAGCAAAATGCAATCATGAGGGATAGATGTGTGGTACTGAGAGCAGAGGAAGAGACAGGTCTGTAGAGGTTGACAAAAGCTCAATGTGGAACCTTCGTTCTACATCATAGTCACGGAAGCCTATTGCAAACATCCAAGGGTACAAGTGGTAGACAAGTCCAGTGTTCTGACATATAACAACATCAACACATTTTTTTTTCAATATTCAAGTTTGGGTCTTTTTCGGGGGCATTTGGGTTATCCTTTCTTGCCAGAGATCTGATGTCTGGTAGAACTGTAAAATGTTTTCTTATCTGAACAACTCTTTAAGAACAAATACCACCTATCATAATTAAATGGCCTAAGATCATCCTAAATACTTAAGACAGAAGTACCTGCAAACCTAGCACTTAAATACTTCTTAAGAGATTGAAATCATATAGCTGTTCAAAGTAAAATGTCCTTGAGAATAGAGTCAGTCAGATTGACACAGGTGTCTCAGAAGCAACAGGCTACGCATTGGGTAAAACTAGGGCTTTAAGTTCTTTTTACTGAACATTGTTCACTACACTCTTGATTTTTCTAAAAAAGGAACCTTTCTGATTAGGTGACTTTGAAGCAGCTCTTCTTTGCTTTAACGTTTTCCTATATATTTGACAAGATCCTATAGGAAATAGGATTAGTTACTATTGGCTGTCTGATCTGATCTAGAACCATCCAGAAGTCAAATAGCTGGGCATATCTGTGAGGGATTTTCTAGACTACATGAATTGTAGTAGAAAGACCCACTTAATCGCTGTACTGAACATAAAGGAGGATTGAGCAGAGTAGGGGCAATCATTTCCTCGAGTTTCCTAATTACAGATGCTAATAGGGGATTGGGTAACAAAGGTGCAATCAATTCCTTGTATTTCCTGATTACAGATGGAATGTTAACAGCTCTCTCCAGCTACCATGGAGAAAGCTACCAGCTAGAAAGATTTGTATCCCAAAGAAATGCAAACCCAAATAAACTCTTTATCTTTTAAGTTGCTTCTTGTTGGATATTTTGTTACAGACATGAGAAAAATAACCCTGGAAACCTTATCATTTTCTTCAGACCATTTCCAAAATGTCCATGTACAGATTCTGTACTCACCAACACTTTCTGTTTTTCTTGTCAGAGGCCAAACTATTGTGAGTGAGCAATGTCTTCTGGTTATACATAGGTCTGAGGGAAAATGATGCTGCTTGCTGGTGAGTGGATCTACTCTTTGGCCATAGCGGCTGCAGTTGCCCTTCTTTAGTGACGTCAGAACCCAGTGTCCACTGCTTTCCAATGTGAACTGGACACTAGTGTCTCTATAGAATGTTAGCTAACATTTTAGCAGAAAACTACACATTAACACAACTTTCACCAAGTACATTCCTTTTTATTATTTTTCCTTTCCCATTTCTTCTCTTTGTGTTATTAGCATAACCTGAAACACTTCTTATGTACAAATCATTGTTAACTTCTGAAGAACTCTTACTAAGTAACACAAATTATCAAGTCAATACTCCTGGGTATTACAATCCCAAGTAACTTAAATCGTAAAAATTATGATGTACTTTAGTTGTCAGAGTAATAAAATATCATCTTATACTCTCATCTGCATTAATTTCATTGTTATGAGATTAATTTCATCCTTATTTTATCTTATAAGAAAATCTTTGTGAATGTTAGATGGAGGAACTCTGGAAGACATGAAACTTTAAAGACTATGTAAAGACCCATGGCCCAAGTCAGCCATTTTTCAGTGTTTGTTTATAGGCCTTTAAATGCCTTCCTTTTAGAATCAGGTTTATCTATAAGTTCAATACCTTTCATTTCCTAAGAATAATGACCAGAAATGCCCTCTAAATCTTTACAACTACACAAAGTTATAAAGACATCAACAGGGTAAAGCACAAAGAAAAGGAAGCTTCATTTTGTTCAGTTTAGAGAAATCTGTCCTTGGGAAATGTTTGCTAAGTTTAATTGTGTACCTTTGTTTCTTCCAGAAGCACTCTTTCTGTTAAAGCAATATTGATCTAAGCCCCTTTCTAACACTGTATCCTGTGTCACAGATCACTGTGTACACAACAGGCATCCCAAAGAGATTGGATCCAGAGAAAAATATTTAGGGGCAAAACATTTTTCCACAGTGCTAGTTCATGGTTTTATATTTTCTCATTTGCTTGTTCCTAAAATATGAAGGCACAAAGGTGACATCTTTCTACAGTATGTCCTTGGGAGCCTTGAATGCCTGCGACGTTGTCAGAGGGAAACTAATAATATGCAAACAGAAAGTGCACTTTTGGATCGATTTGCATAGTTCTGCACCTGGTGCCAGTTTGTGCTGGTTATGATGGGCAGGTGTCTGTTGACTCCTTCTTGAATTCACCTCGACTCAAGTAGCTGAGGAGGCACTTGTCATTCCAACCACATCTACTGCTATTTAGAGACTAGGGCAGAGAAAAAAAGAAAGAATACATAGACAATTTCAGAAGGTGGCATAATTCAAGGTGAACCTTATTCTTGGGGAGAGTCTACCTTTTTATGAAGGTAGCATAAACAATAGATGTAATTTGTGTCATGGGCTCATTCTTAATAACTTTTAAATAGGCTGGTAGTGAAAATGGGAACTCTGCTTGTAAATATGTTTAAAAGGGAGAAAAAGCTGAGGGTAACTAGCTAAGAAATTTTGTAATAGAATGTGACATTTTGCTTTTAGATTATGGGTTCTAGTTTAGCCTAAGTTGGAAGGATAGAAAGGCATAGACATAATATGATAGTTATAGTCAGGAAAGGCAAAGTAGTGTAGATATAAATATTTCAGAGTATTTGTGATAACTGTTCATTTGTTTGGTCAGTAACTGAATTAAGACTATATACTGTAAGATCATGATTCTATTCTTATCTTTCTCGAACAAACTACATCCCTGTCCAAGGAGATTCCAGAGAAACTGAGTACCAACTGTTAATGTTTTTCTTAAAGAGTTGGGGACTTACTGATGACTTTGGCTTGTTTCACATAATAACTACTGTTTTCATAGTTTGGATTTAAGGTTAAAAAATCTGTTAATTGTTTGATATTTGGGAAGAACTACATTCATGATGTGCCTTCTTTTCTTTTTTTAAATCTTTCTTTACTTCATTTGGCATAGCTTTGGCTTCTGTGTAATTTTAGAAATGTTGCCTAAATTAACTTTCTGCAAATGCCATCTGGAATTTCTCTGCGGAGCTCTACCTCAGTTCTTCTAGAGAAGTGTGAAACTTGAATGACATCAACTGGTCACCCAACATTTAAATTATGAAGTTATCATGTGGTTTATGGTTGCTCTCAGCAGGGCTTGCAATGAGAATTTGGATCCAAAAACAGTGCATAGAGATATGGAAAGCCTGTAACTTTCTAACAAAGTTAGAAAACTTTGGATAAATTTGAAGCCCAAAGGAATGGTTTCTGAAGAGATTACCATCATTATAAAGAGTCCAGGTATTTTGTGTCTGATCTGTATGGAAGGCACCATATAAATTCTCTCTACTTGGTCTTTATGATCTCATCATAGACTCAAGAACAGGAAAGGATAGTCATCTTGAGATCTTCCATTGAGAAGAGAATCCCACATGGATGTCCTGCTCTCATTGACAAAGTCTAATGCTTCCGTAAGACAGCTATCCCTACATGCTATACAGCCTTGGCACTCGGAGGCCATTGCACTATTGTTCAATAGGACCCAAGTGCTGTTTAAGCTAGTGATGAGCTTTGGTGCCATCCTCATACTGCTGGCTTTACAGGTGTGCAGATCGTTACAGTTACAGTGCCCTGAAGGTTTTCATTCACATTTCAGGCATTTTGAGGTAGAGTCAGGATCTCTGCAAATATCCCATGTGTGGTCATGCCTGGAGATGTAACAGAAGGATAACAATGCAATGAAACCTGCAGAAAGTTAGAGATGCTAGGAACATGAAACATCTGCTATGGGAAGCTGTGGGAAGTGGGTAGAGTTAGTCCAAAGAGAGGCCACATGACTGCAACTGGGAAACCACACGAGAAGTCTGCCCAAGCTCATGGGAGATCAAAGCAGAAGGGCAAGTACCAAGGATACTAATTATGGAAATGCTGTACTCAAAGTTTTCTTTACTGAGTTTCTTTATCGCTTCGGTTCCAGTTTTTCTCTCTATCCCTATATCCATTCTTTATCCTGTGACAGTGTTTAATCTCTTTCACTGGGTTATAGAAGTGTATAAATTGCCTTTAAAAAATATACAAGACCTATCAAATAATTTAGCTTTTAGTCTGCAGATTTGAACCTTGAACAAAGTTAAAATATATTCCTATTAAGGAATACAAGGATTCTCTAAGATTGATTTATGTATTTTACACTGACATAGATGGTCATGAGCTCTTATGGGCTACAGTTGGAATATTATGGTTTGAATATGAAATGTCTCCCACAAACTCATGGTTAAAGACTTGATTCCCTAGCTGGTAGTACTTCTTCTGGAAACATAAGTGGGCAAATCTTGGGTAGGGTAGTAAATTGCTTGGAGCAGTTCTTGGGAGTTGTTTCTTATTCCTTACTTTCTCTCCACCCTGAGTTGTGAGGCCTCTTCCACACGTTCCTACTGCCATCATCATTGTTATTCCCTCGCCGGCCTAAAATGAACAGGTGTAGGGGCTAAACCTTCCTCTTTTGAATTGCTTTTCTTGTTTCCTTTTTCAGATGTTTGCTTACAGAAGTCTAAATATGAGGGTAATCAGCTCATTTCTACATGGAAAATGGTCCTATATAAAAACTGTCTGGCTAGGAAGTAGTCCTCTAACTTGAGACCTAGGGCACAGTGTAGCAATTGAGTGGATACATTAATAGCCTTACTTATGGTGTTACAACATAGTTAGAATGAAGAGCTATTGACACATGCTCATTGTTTTCCCACTTCTTTTTATTGAGACGGGGGAGGGAAAAGAGGGAAGGAGAGAGGAATAGGAGGCAGTGCCACCCCCGACTCAGATATTCTTTCCATTCCCCAGTTTTAAAGTAAAGCCACGCCTTTGCTTTGTTTGTGAAAAAATGAACTTCACACATATATATCACATTTATCTTCCTATGTCCAAAATAGTACTTACTTGTAAGCTTAGAAGAATGGATAATGGGAACTTAAAATGGGCCATTCATTTCTTTGTGACCTTTCTAATCTTTATTGAAAAGGTACCTTACCGTGATCTCAAAAAAACAGAATTCCACTTATTTCTTAGAATAATGTTTTATTAAAATTCTAATATCCACAAATTATGTAAGGAATCATGATGACGTACTCTATCAGCGAAAAAGTACTTGTGCTAATTTGATTGAGAATGGTCCCCATTGGGTCATGTATTTGAATGCTTAGTCATCTGTTGCTAGACCTTTTGGGAATGATTAGAAGGCATGGCTCTGTTGGAGTGTGTGTGACCTTGTTAGAGGAGGTGTGTCACTGAGAGCAGACTTTGAGGTTTCAAAAACCCTCCATTGGCCCAGTGTGTCCCCTCTTTGCCTCTCTGTTGGCTTATCAGGATGCAAAAGCTCTCAGCTACGGCACCAGCCTCTTCTGTCACACTACCTGCCAGGGTAAGAATGGACTTTCACTCTGAAACTAAGTTTGCTCCCACTTACATGCTTTCCACTATAGTAGTTGGCTTGGTCACGGTGTCTCTTCACAGCAATGAAACACGAAGACAGAACTCTATTTAAATGAGTGATTTTCAAATTGTCACAGGATTCCATGAGTTCAAATGATAAACATCTAATTTTATTCTCGAGAATATAAGGAAAAAATACATTCAAACAGTTTTTCTGTAGGGAAAGCAGAGTCCTGTAAGAGAAAGTTAAGAGCAGGGATTGGGTCTCTAAGGCTCTTTCTTATGTGTTGTCTTAGGTGATTAGTCTATCAGCTGTGAGAGCTAAAACATTAGGATAATGTTATAATTTTAGCTGCGTGGAAGCAAAATTAGCCTCATTTCATTGTTGGTTCTTGTTCCTGGTCACACAGCTGGAAGGTGGAAGAGGCAGGTATTATATAACAGCATCCTGTATGTTGCCTTACCAAACTAGCACTAAACACTATGGTTTCCCTTTTATTTTCTTAGCCACTGGGTGAGGAATTTTATTTGGTATATATCTCTCAGAAATTACAGAGGGAAAACAAATAGGGGGCCATTCAATTTAACACAGATTTGTGGTAGGCATAGTTTTCTGAATGGTAATATATTCTTTTTATCCTTCCCAGGTATACAAAATGAGATCTGCCCACACTACCTCAAACATTCTTTGAGAAACTATTTATTTACCATTTCTACTACTGCTGTTCTTTTAGTAGCAATCCAAGCCTAAATGCATTGTGACTGAAAAACTGAACCCACAAGTGTTTATAGTAAAGAAAACAAGCAGGCCAGTGAGAGGAGTAATGCGTCATCGTTAACACAGCTGCAGATCATTACCCTGTTTAAGATCACAGCTTCTGGTACTGTGGGCCCTTTATAAAAGATATTTTTTTTCTCTTATCTATAGATCTTCGCAGTTCATTGTACATCATAGACTCACATCATGGATGACCTTTGCACAGATATATAAGTTGATTTTATCTTATTTTCCAGTCTTTTTATCTGCTACTATATAAGGACATATAAAAATTTTGGTGTATTAATGCATCCTTCAATTATTAACACTTAATGTTACTTTCATCATTGGAAGAGTCCTAGGGATATTTTTTCGTTTTGACATTCTGCCTGTTTCTTTTTGAAATGACTAGTTCCTCTATTACAACTTTGAATCACACTCACACAGGCAGAATCTTTGCTATAAATTGCTCCCAATCTCTCAATTTGCCAAAGTAAAGTTTGTAAGTAGCTTACAGCTTCAAAAGTTATTGAACATCTTAACATATATTTCATTTTTGATTAATACATTTATGCATCTTTTCTCCTTTTTTTACAAATGCAGCTAAATGGGTTGCATTTTCTTTCTTAGGCATCCTTTTCATTGCTAAACAAAACAACCTGTTTTTAAGATTTTAGTTTCTTACTGTCCATTAATTTCTGAAAACTTCTTGAGAGCTGTTGTGACCAAACTTCTGTCATGGTCTGGCCTCCAGACTTTATTTCCTCAGATGGTTTTGTTTGGATTTGTTGTTGGGCTAACAATGATCCCATCAAACACATGAAGAGTCATGTTTTATTTTTCTATTTTGTAGAGCAATTTAAATAGAGTTGTTATATATTGACTTAAACGTTGAATAGAATTGCCTAGGGTATTCAATTGAGCAGAGCTATTCTAACTTAACATTTTGAGCAACTTATGTTGTCTCTATAATTTATAATGTTGTTTCTTTTGTATTGTTATATTTTTGTAAGTAATGACCAAACATTTTTAAAAAATTAAGAGTTTTTTTCTTTTGTTTTTACATTTAGTGTTATAACACCGTTTCTACTAAAAGCATTTTCTGCTCGAATTTTCCTTTTCAGCAGATAAAATAATCTTAAAACCATAGATTACATGACAGAGTATCTGAATTTGTTCTCTAGCATGCTGTAATGTTGAAGGAGGTCTCTTGTTTTGTTTCCAGCTGCTCAGCCAAGAAATTATCTGTAAAATTTAAAACTGTAAAATTTAAAACAGTACTTGGCACTATAGTGCTAGCTTCTTATTTGCTAACTCTTACATCTTGATTTAACCCTCTCCATCAATCTGTGCATCACCATGAGGTTTGGCCTACCAGCTAAGTTTCAACACATCTGTCTCCAGCAGCAGCTCCATGGCTTCTCTCCTTGACTCTACCTCTTTTCTCCCGTCATTCACTTTAGTTTTCCATGCCTACCTAAGTACTGCTCTGCTATAGGTCCAAGGCAATCCTTTATTAGCCAATGGTATTTACAGCATACAGATGAGAATCTCACATCAACATATTACCTTTTGCAATAGTGTTCAACACTGTAAATGTTTATTTAAATGAGCCATTAACTGAATTAATGAGTGGGTTGATTCATTAGTCCCATATTTCAACCTCTGAAGCACAGAATCCTCCTTTGGAGGTGAATGAGTACGTTTGCATGTTATTGAGCTTCTGCTTTAACGTTTATTGAAGACTCCTTGTGTTCTGCTTCTTCTGCTAGTTTAGGTATAAGACAAAAAAAAGTTGGCAGCCATATCTCTTTCAGGTGTTTCCCAAACTCTCTGAGCCAGAGAAATTTTAGTCCTTTCTTACCTTTTCAGTTCTTTTCAGGTGAGTTTTGGTTTAATATCTACAAGTGTCCCTCCAAGCTATACTGAAACTGTGATAATTTCCTATTATATCTTAAGGATAAAGTTTACAAGTAGAAGAAGCTAAGAAGAATCTCATACAGTACCATCAGTGTGCAAGAGAATTAATTGAATATCAGAGAAAATAAGTATTTTCCTCCAGCTGTAAGAGACCCCTTGCCAAATGTGAAATACTTTGAACCACAGAGAAGGCTCTGAGGGTGGAAAGGGAACCTGAGTAATTGAAGTTTCTTCTTTGCTCACCCTCACTTATCCTCCAAAGTGGAAATATTAGGACCAAAGGAGATTTAAAAAACTTCCTGCAAGGGTCATGCTGTAGGGTATCAACATGTCGGTAGATTTAAAGCTTTGAAAGCAGGCCGCACAACATTTCCCACAGTGTTCCTACAGTTTAAGATCAAAATGTGTTTTCTAATCATTTCTCCTTCGCTTGGAAACATTGTTTATTCTACAGCCAATTCCAAAACTTCAAGATTTCTTTATTTCTTATGCTTAAGTGCCACAGCAAAATTCAAATAATGTAATGTAATGTAATGATTGTTTTTATAGTGTAGATGTCCAGCCACATCTGTACTTATAGTTCTTACTCAATAAGAAGGAGTTTTCAAAAATATATTTCCAAGATAACTGGAATTCTTTCTCCTCACATTAAAATCCTAATTAGCCTCAAAGAAATGTTATTTTTATTCTTGGGAAATGGCTACTTTATATCCCTAAGCAAACAATCATCTTCCTTTTTTGAATCATGAGTTTTATACGCAATAATACATCTACTTATTTGTTTCATTTGTAAAAGAGAAAGAAAAGAGAGAATACACTTAGGGACTATTAAAAAATGTGTATTCTTTTAAAATGTGGATATTATCTAATTCCTTCTACAATCAGCTGAATATAATATCCAGGAATGATCTCATAAAGTAAACTAAAAATTGGCATACTTCAGTTATTTAGTAGCTGTATTTTTGTGAACGTAGGTCACAAGTTCCCACAGTGGGGAGAAACCACAATTGGTAGCTACAGAGTAGAGAGTTGCAGTGGTCCATAGATGGTATTGAAGGTAGAAAATTGAATCAGTCAATTTGTGTCTTGTATATCTTTAATATTATCTGACAGGCTTTTAGTGGCATCAGCTGATAATTCTGAGCCTTTGGAGAAAAATAAAAACTGACAAAGTGTCATTTTAGTTTAAGATAGTTATTATGTGGATGAAAGAAGGAAACAGAAGATGTGAAATAAAATGAGAGAAAAAAACCATTTAATCTTTAAGTTTATGTGTGTGTATGCATTCTAATATAAGACAAAAAATTCTTATTTTACTCTAGAAAACAATCAAACTGTTAAGGGATTAGCTTGCCAATTAAAATAATCTTTAGTTTTAAAAATTCAGTGGGTAAGAGCCATTGGATTTAAACTTTATCTTGGGCATGTTTTAACAATATGTGCTTTAATTTTGTTCTGTTTCTGTCTATTCATAACTACAGGTATAGAAGGAAGATACTAAAAAATAAATTGGAAAAATATAAATAAATTTAAATGGATAAATTGCCACACCCTTTTCTTAATATAAAAACATGGAAATTATATGCTCTTTCTTTACAGTATGTAGCCAGGCTTTATTTTCCATATTCAATTTTATTAGACTTGAGTAACACTATAATTAATTAAATAACATTTTAATAAGGCATACTAACACATTAAGTCAGAAGTGTATTAGTAATAAGTATATAACAATAATTTTACAAATAGCAAGATGTCAAATTGTTCCTGGCCTAAAAAAGAGGAAGGTGAATTCCACCTTGACCCAGGTAACACTGCTCCACGTCTTTGGCCACAACTTTAATATTTTGATCCCTCTCAAATGGTGCAAACATTCAACACTATGACTCTTTGGGAAGGTTTGCATTGTGTTTTAACGTCTCTGTGATTCTGAAGTTATTATTCTTATTACTTTTGTGAACATGAAAGAGGAAAACCATGTCTTTCAGACCTGCTAATACTTTGCTGTTATCTAATCTATAGTAGAGGAGATGTTATTATTGAAATGTAAAGGTGATCAATTGATATTATCTTCATAATATCAAATTTAAAATTGCATCTTAAATTATCATTCAAAATAAATTTAACATAATAGATTAATTCTCAACTTAGAATATCATCTCAGTTAAAGATGCAGATAAATGTAATTAAGGTGGTTACACAGTAGAGAAAAATCAATATATTTCTATGAACATAGGAACTCGGGAGGTAATAGGTAATTAGTTGATTAATATAATAATTCTAAGTGAGTTAAGGAAAATGTTAAAACTATTTCTCTATTTCTGGAAAATATTTTCTATGGCTTTAGTAATGAAGGAAAAATATAATTTTATATTGATTTAATTTATAAAATGAATACATATCTGAGGACATCACAGACACACACACTTAAATCAATATTGAAATCAGATAAAGAATACAAATTCCCAAAGAAATATCACCAAGAGAATATATATTTGATTGCTTTCTGGAATTGATTAAATTGCCTAGGCAATTTTCATTGAAAAAGAGTTTAATGATGAAAGCGCTAAGATTAATTAAAACAACAAATAATGTTCTTTGGAAAAATAGTGAAAACCAATTTGATTTTCACAACTTTTATTCATAGTTTCAACATCTCCTTTATACATGAAGTAGGGTTATAAAATGTCTGGTTCATATTTTAATTCATTTTCAGTCTTCTGATCATTTAAGAGTCTTACACACACACACACACACACACACACACACACACCTGACAAATTCCTTACTTAATGGTTTTCATTCTGCTTTGTGTGCTTTTATTCTAATTCTCAGAAGGACTTGGAGACATTTGCCTCATTATTATAAAGAAACTATGTACTTTTATTCAAATGTTTGCTTAGCAGTTTTGTAACACACATCAGCAGGAGCTATTAGAATGATTTTAAAAACTTACACACTGCTTTTACAATTCCTTTTGTTACCATCTTTAATATTTGTTTGCAATCCCAATGCCATTCTGCTGCTCTCTACAATATCTGTATTTTCTTTTACCTTCTTTTATAGTCCCCAAGACAAATTTCTGGATGCTGAAAGTCACATGGAAAGAAAGTGAACTAAAATATGCGTTAAAGAGATGAGCACATTAGGTTCCTGGTCTTGATGCACACTTGGCCATTGTGCAAACATGAGCTCACAGGATGGTTATGATCTATTTATTTATAACATGTATTATTGTAATTCTCCAGGGGATTGCTTATCTCTTTTTTGCTTATTAACACAATATCTGGAATGACGAGGAACGCTGCCCGAAAGCAGCAGGAACACCTGTGGACTTAGTGGGGCTCCCTTCTCACCTGTTTTGCTTTTCCATTATAAAGCTTTCAGGTTAAATTTGAGCTAGCAGCTACTTGTTTGAGCAAGGATTCCTTGGTTTGCAATGAAACAGCACATCCCCGAGGATCGTACTTTGAAGAGGAGATGACAGAAGTCCTGTGGCTCTGGCTTTGATGCAAATTAGAGCCCCAGCATTTTTATTTCTTATCATATTTGAATTGTCTGCTGACATTTTACAAAGAATGGAGAGAAAACTTATTTTAACCCCAAAGGAAAAACAAAACTATCAGGTTCAGTGAATGTTGCTTTTCTTTTCCCAGTAAGGGTGCATGTAAATTCCTAAATTCAATTACAGTTTTATCTTTAGAAAATATTCCTTGCTGTTGTACCAGTGATTTTCAAGATAATATTTTTATTTTTTGTTGTAATGGCAACAACTGAGAAACATTCAGGTGAAGAGTAAGAAAAAGCAAGAATTTTTTTTTTTATATTTTGTTGGAGAACTTGGAATGCTTATACTGATTTGACTTCATTTTTTGGGTTTTAACAGATTTTACCTGACCAAGAAAGTGACAAACATTTTAATATTGAGATGGAAAGACCATTTTGTTCTGAACACTACATCCATCCTCATCTCTTTCCCCTTTTATGTTTTAACTGTAGAGTTGGAGATGTTAATTCTCTACCTTCTCAACCTCTGGCTAGATGACCCATGAACAAACATTCTGGAGAAGGGAGCACATGCAAACTTGACAGGACTATTTCAAAGGAAAGTTCTTAATTTTCTTATTAAAAGCATAGTGTAGAGATTCACTTTGGCTTGATTCATATGTTGCATATTGACCCCAAGGCAATGCTACGAGAAGGCAGAAGATCTGAGAGGAAAATGTGCAACGGAGCACAGAGCTCATGTTTAGAATTACCGCCTTTTTAATGACTCCAGAGACTTTACAGCTACTGCCATAGATATGTATGAAATAAATACTGTGCTGTGCAGCCTGACTAAACTAAGACAATACTTCTTGTTCCCTTATCGTTATGTTTCAGATGGCCAGTAATCATTGAAACTTGGACATCATATTTTTAGAACTCAAAAGAAAGGAATTGATAACTGAAGCAAACATATGAAGGTCTACCTATGTACAATTTTATTGCCATTCAAGAGTTAAGTAAACAAGCCAGATGCCAGCCTTCAAAGATCTAACTTAGGTGCCCAGATACCTAGCCCAAGGTCACGGCAATAGAACTAGATAGAGTGTATTTTGTGAAGTGGTCCAGGATACTTCAGCAGACAAACATAGTTTCTTAAACTGCGGATCACAGCTTCATGTTAGGCAACTGAACTGAGGTTGATGGAGAGCTCAGCAACAGTGAAAGATTTCAAAGTCCCCACGACCAAAATTTAATCAAAAATCAGATGTATAAGGAATCCAAATTTTTTCCCAAGGGGAATTCTTCCATGTCCTGTGAAAAACTTCAGGACAACTTAATTATGAACACAGAACATTTGCACTTGGGGCTGAGAGAGGTGGTATGTCTTAGTGGATAGAAGTGCTTGCTGCCAACACCGATGATCTAGGTTTTATCTGTGGGGGTCTTACACGGTGAAGGAAGAGAACTAACTTGGAGGCATTCCCCAACTCTAGAAAAGAAACAGAATAAATAAAGATTAAATATATGCCACTTTTCTAAAACTCTGACAAACACATGCTTATCAGTGCCTTTCATTCTTAATAACATGTTTATTTAATATAGCAGCAATTTATTGGGCATTGTTCTTTACTAGTCTCTTCACGATATACAGGAATCTTTTAAAACAATATAGTACAGACATGTTTTAACTTAATCTGTGTGTGGAGTTTTGAAGATTTCACATAAAAGTGACAAGAATAAGTAAAATGCTAATATAATAACATGGCATTTCTTCATAGTATGAAAAATGCTGACTATTTAAATTCTTATATCCTATCACGTGTTCTGATTCCTAGAAACAGTCATTGTAGGCTTAATTAGTCATGCGAAATCTTTAGTATTTGAATTTTAAAATCACTGTTTTTGTGGGTTTTTTTCTAAACTGATACAAAATAGACACTGAACATAACTGTGGAACCTTATGAAAAGCAGTTTTCTTGTCAGCGCTTCAAATCTGTAAGGTCTCTTCCAAACGAGGCTTTTCTTCGAAATCTTGAGTGAAAATCTCATACAATTTTATATACAATTTTAGTATAACAATAATTGCTTGGCATGTAGATGAGGTTTTTTTTAAACTAAATTGTAGTTGAAGACTTGTTTGGATAAACAGTTCATATTTGGACACAACCTTTTTCTTATTTCCTATTAATGAGATGAGATAGCATGGTTCTCCAAGAGTAGTGATTTGAGAACTACTTTGATATTAACTCTAACCTTATGATATCAAATCAAATATTCTTTTTTTAGAGGTAAAGAAAAATGAGAGAGAGAGATAGATGGAGAGACACAGAAGAAGAGATATTACCCACATTGATGATTAATTGCAGTAGCTTGAATTTGAACCCACATTTACCTATGGTGTTTCTGGGCCTGGTTCTGTTAAATGCTGGTGATGTGACTGAAAAAAAATCGTACCTAAGAGACTAGGGAAATAAACAAATCTTCAAGCAATATGACAGAGTTACCTTCCTAGCAGGAGAAAAAATTTTAAACTTTAGCACTTCTGTCCCTTCCTTTGATTAGCAGATAATTGAAAGAATGACTTCCCTAAACTAGACTTTTCTAAGACCCTCAGGCTTATGGAAGGAAAAACTCAAAGTTTGATTGATACTTTCCATGGGAGGAGCTTATCTCTGGGAAGAGATCTTTTGTCTCTGAGAAGAGATCCCACAGATTTTGGATAACTTCTTGTAGAAGAAACCTAAGTCTCATGCCATTATCCAATTAGATGGGCTTGGTGGTCACTGAATCTCTTTATTGGTTCCTCTTTCCAATATGATTACATGGAAGGAATCTCTTCTCTCTGTTTTCCAAGGGCATTTATCTGCAACTGGCTTACTGTAGAAAACAGGCCACCTAGCTCATTGGTGTTGCCATGGCCCAGACTCTGACCTAATAGCACTGACAACAACAATAACCAGATTCCTGTGGCAACTTAAACAAATTTGACTACCTCATATTTCACTTCAACGTTCATTGAAGTAACTGAAAATAGAACTTTAAAAATAACCTAGCTACTCATGGCAGCATAGGTTTGTAATCTTATTACTTTGGAAGCTGAAGCATAAACAGTGGGTGCCCAGTGTAGTGTTTTTATGGGACTCTTAAGTGTGCAGACAAGTGGGTCTCTGTGTCTTTATCTGTTTCTGGTACCTTTTATTTTGCTCTTTTCATTCTATTTGTTTGTATTGTCCTATTCTGAAATGTTATTTTTGTTTTAACTTATATTTGGTTTTATGTCATTATTATCCCTTAGAAGCCTGTTTATTTTCTAATAAGACAGAAAGTAGGTGGATTCAGATAGGTGGGGATGTGGGGGGAGACTGAGAGGAGCTGAGGGAGGGAAACCATCAGCAGGATATATTATATAAAGGAAAAAAATCTATTTTATTTTTTAGAAATTATATTTCAATAACATTTCTTAAATTTATTTTGCATAGCAAGAACAGTTTCCTTTTTGTCATCTTCTCTACCTCTCAGCCCCCTTCCACTTCCCTTCCTTCTAAGTCTTCATTCAGAAAGGGGCAGGCATCTCATGGGCTTGAACAAAGCATGGTACATCAAGTTGAGGTAGGACCAATATTTCTCCCTTTGCACCAAGGCTGGACGAGTTAATCCAGCATGGGGAACAGGTTCCCAAAAGCCAGCTATGACCAGGGACAGGTCTCACTGCTAGGACGCTTAAAAATAGATAAAGTTATACAACTGTCACACACATGCAGAGGACCTAGGTTGATCCTATGGAGGTTTCCTAATTATTGGTCCAGAAACCATGAGCTCCCACAATTTTAGGTCAGTTGTCTCTGTGGTTCCCCATCATGACCCTACTACTCATAAAATCCCTCCTCCCTTTCTTCAGCAAGACTTCTAGAGCTTAGCCCAGTGCTTGGTAGTGGATCTCTGCATCTGCGTTCATCAGATACTGGATATAGTATCTCTGATGACAATTAGGGTAGTCACCAAGCTGATTATAGTAGATGACCCATTCAGACATCCTATCTGTTACTGATAGGAGTATTGGTTGGGATAATCCTTGTGGATTCCTTGGGGTTTCTCTGGTTCCAGGTTTATCTTAATCAATAATAATTTGTACCCAACAAGAGACCACTTCCTAAATATAACCCCAGTAACACAGACACTGAGAGAAACAATTAAAAAATAGGATGTCCTGAAACTGAAAAGCTTCCATAAAGCAAAGGACACAGTCAACAAGACAAAACGACAGTCTACAGAATGGGAAAAGATCCTCACTAACCCCACATCATGCAAAGGTCTGATCTCTAAAATATACAAAGACTCAAGAAATTTGTCATAAAATAATCCAATAAAAAATGGAGAACAGACCTAGAAGAGAACTCTCAACAGAGAATCTCTTTCATGAAGCAGGAACCCCCAAGTGATCATCTATCCTTCTTTGGGCAAGTTCAGCAGTTATTTCTCTGCAGGTCCTGCATGTCCAGTTTATTAATCAGTCCAGGCAAAAGCAGTTTCTTTCTCAATAGGCTAACCAACTCCATAAGCCTCTTCAATACCCATCTTCCTCTTGAAGTAGATTGGTGCTACCAAGAGCAGATGTGTCTCACTGTCATGAAAAGTCCTAAATTCTTCAAACATCCTAAATGCCATATTCTGAAGGTCTCTGTAATATTTGAAGAATAGCTATCTAACTGAAATATATATCTAGAAAGCCTAACTAACATGACTACAAGTTTGTCTATTATAGATGGCTATCTATTTACCTATATTTTAATTATACATGACATTTTTAAATGAGCTGCATAAACACAATGCCATAATCAAGAGCAGAAATATATAGTATAACAAAATTGACCTTAAATTTATATCAGTAAACCAAAATCCATAACAATGCTAATCTCTATAGCATATCCACCTTTAAATATAAAGAAACATTTACAAACAATATTTGGGAATATGGTGTAGTTATTCTCCAAACTGTTTCCTGTTGTTTACTAGGGGAAGAAATTTTTTGAGTAGTCTTCAAGGCCACCTTTTAGAGGGTCTTGGTCCAACAAACTATATTAGTATGGAGGCAATTCACATGTTCTTATCCTCTATGGAAATAAAAGAAGAACCTCTTTTCCAAAGCAACACGTCCTTAGACTCAAATTTTCAATTCAAGATAACTTTGAAATTATATATA
>NW_026068078.1:1384440-1403336 GCF_014885135.2 Alexandromys fortis | reverse complement strand
GCCATGCTCAACTCTCCCAGGATGGACAGAGGCTAGAATCTTCCCGGTAAGCGCACCTTGGGGTGCTTACACGCATTATTAGAAATGGGCTAGTCCAGGTGCGAGAATTAGCCTGTAAGGGCTAGAGTTCATGGGCCAAGCAGTTCTTAAATGAATACAGTTTGTGTGTTGTTATTTCGGGCATAAGCTAGCCAAGCGGCCGGGGTGTTGGGGATGCAGCCCCGCCGCTTCATATTACAACACTTCAATCTATGACTGTCTGTGCTCTGTATCTTTAAAAACTTTGTTTTATTTTTTTCTAAACCATTTACTTCCTTTTATGGCTGTCTATACTCTTTGTCTTCTCTTTCCCAAGCCTACATACATTTTTAAAACACTCTGTGTCTCATTTAGAGGTCTTTTATGTCTGAATCCTATTGTGTATATGTAATACTTTACTGTACAGGAGTGCTTCTTAAAATGCTGAGTGCTTCTTAAAATCTTAAGCTGTGCCATTGCTAGTGGAAATATGGCACTTCCTGCTTGTCCTGCCCAGTCCAGCATGGCAGAGTTGCTCACCTCCTCGCCTCCGAGAGCCACTCACATTTCCCCATCTCTAGGCACACAGCTGGTCTATGTTGCCACCAAGCAAACCGTTGCTCACAAACCCCATTCAAATGATCAGTCTACTGAAAGAGCCAGATGTTGTGCTGACAGCAAGGCCCAGAAAGCCGGCATTTCAAAATGCCGTGGCTTTTGAAGCTACTGCAGAATCTGGAAAACCTCTTTTAAAGGAGCTGTGACACACTCCAGCAAAATGCTGGCTACCAAGAAGCCATGCTTAGATCTGTTGTGTGTGTGTGTGTGTGTGTGTGTGTGTGTGTGTGTGTGTGTTTGTCTTGAATTCTCTTTAAGCTTTCTCAGGTTTTTATGTGGATGTAGTTACCCATGTTGGCACTAATTGGTTGTAAGGAGGCTGCTAGATAGTTCCTGGCCACTTAGCCCTGAAATATACACAGAAACTATATTATTTAAATCACTGCTTTGCTCATTAGCTCTAGTTTCTAATTGGCTAACTCTTATATATTAATTTAACACATTTCTATTAATCTATACATTGCCACGTGACTGTGGCTTACTGGCTAAAGTTCCATCTGGCTTTGGTGGGGCTGTATGACTTCTCTCTAACTTGTTCTTCTTTCTCCCAGATAAATTCCATTTAGTTTTCCCTGCATAGCTCTGGTCCCCTATAGCTCTACTATAGGACCAAAGCAGTTCTTTTATTAACCAATGATATTCACAGCATACAGAGTGGAATCCCACTCAAAGAGGAGCAGAAGCTTCCCTCCTACCCAGGGTCCAGAGTTCTCTGAGAAAGAAAGTGGTAGTTTAATACCAAAACAAGCTCATAAATTTTTATGGAAAGTTCTGTTGATATTTGAAACAGAGTGTTGGAGGTTCACAATTAAGGGTGAATACTCTTCTTAAGTAAGAACAGCAAGGTAGCATGTTGGCCATCTATTCAGAGAGTTCAAGAGATCCTTGGAAACCTAACCACCCTTTAAAGTGGACCCTAGACACTGTTATCCTTTAGTGGGTCACATTGAACAATTTATGCTCCTGGACACTGGGAGAAACAATAGAGGAATCAGCCAGTCTCAGAGGAGTCTCCAGGAGAGGATATAATAGTATAGATGTAACAGATTTAGCAGAAAGATGAAGGAAAGAGACTAAGAACCACAGGAAAAACACTGTCATTCTAATCCACATGTCATCCATGTCTACATGCCCACAGCTTCACTCTGAGAGAGAATACAAAAGGCTTCACACTGTGAAGAAGACAGTTTGCCATAGCAGGCAAGTTAAATCAGAAAATTCATATACTTGCAAACAACTACAAAATCAGCCCCCATGGGAGAAAAGGGACTTGCTTCAGGGTATTGTACAAATGTCTCACATCTAAGAAAAGAAACCATGAGACAAGCAGAGTTTGACATACACAGAGAATAAAAGTCAGCGACAAAAACTGTTTGGGAGAGTTGAATACTATATTCAACAAATATATAAAACTAATCACAATAAGTCCAAGGAGGTGCAGAAATCCATGTGTAAGAGAGTAGGAACATGTGAAAATACAGCTTTTTTAAAGAAACATAGATATTATCTGGAGAACTAATTGGAAAATCTGTATTTGACAACTTTGATACCTAGGATGGCAAATGCATTAGATGTTCAGCTGTTGATTTAACCTGGTAGAAGATGCAATATGTGAATTTGCAGATGAACTGATGGAAACTTAAAATTCAAACAGTGCCGAGTGAAAAAAAAAGGACATCTCTTGACATAGTTACAAAGCAGCTTTTAAGGCACCAAACATGTAATTTAAATCACAGAGAGAAGGCACGAGAAAATGAACATGAAATTTTATGAAAAACTATCTGGAGACTGAAGTGCTGGGTGAGAGACATTTACTGATGCATTTTACAGAGCTCACAATGATGATATGCAGCAAGGCATGCTGCAGAGCCTGAAAAGATTCGTGACACTAAAAGCGAAGAAAAATCCTAGAAGCCACCAACTCAAAACTGATTGTTAAGACATGCCTGAACTCCCCCAAACTCTTACAGTCAACTCATCAGAAGCATTCAGGTTAAGAAGGTGAAGGACAACAAGTTTTCTAAAGCTCAAAGGAAAAGGAATTGTTATCCAAACATCTTATAGTCAAGAAAGTCACATTCAAAAACAGGAAGGGAAAATAAAGATATGAAGGCAAAAAACAAACAAACAAAAAAAAAACAAACAGAAAACCCTTAGAGGAAATCTCTTCTTAGCAGATAAACTTTTCAAGATAGTACAAATTTTGTGGTAGTAACCAAGCAATATCAGAAAGGATTTAAGCCCCACTCCTTGAGATGGAACCCATTCTGACACTACCCAAGTGGTCAAGAACCTGACTAGATAGACCAGGGACCTAAATGAAAACCAAATACTGCTGCTCTGCTAAAGGAATGTAGTAATAAAATGATTCATAACGACACTCTGTTATGCTCATACATCAGTGCCTTGCTCAGTTGTCATCAGAGACACTTCCTCCTATGGCTGCTGGAATCAAATACAGAGACAATGTGCAGAGAGTGTGACATGTGGAACACTCAGTCATACATGTGATGTCACCATCAATTCCCTCTCCCCTGGGCTCAGAAAACCCTGTAGAGAAGGTGACAGAATGAATGTATGAGCAGAAAGGGATGGAGGACACACAGGAAATAGGCCTTCTAAACACATCAGGACCTATGCCCATATGAACCAAGAGAGACTGGGCAGCAAGTGCAGGGACTGCACTTGTATGAACCTTATAGACACAAGCTCACATCCCTAACCCAGAAGCTATCTCCAATTGATAACTTCTCACAAAAGATTAATGTTTTCCCATGAAGACTGGCTGGGTCAGTGATGTGGGATTCCCCTCTGTGTGCTGTGGTTACCATTAGTGAATAAAGAAACTGTTTTGGACCTATAGCAGGGCAGAACTTAGCTAGGTGGGGAAAACAAAACTGAATGCTGGGAGGAAGAAAGTGGAGTCAGGAGAAATCATGTAGCTCCACCAGAGACAGATGCTTCATGGTGATACACAGATTACTAGAAATGGATTAAATTAAGATGTAAGAGTTAGCCAACAAGAAGCTACAGCTAATGGGCCAAGCGCTGATTTAAATAATATAGGTTCTGTGCAATTCTTTGTGTCTGAATTGCCAGGTGGCAGGTAAGTGGTCTCCTTACAACAGGTCAGAGTCAAGGGTAGCCTCATGCTAGGCATGATAGCCAATACAAAACAATCTCAATGGCATTTTGGAAGTTCTTTGTCTCATAATTTTTGTTTTCCTTTCAAGTTCTTAGCATATATGCTAAGATTTCCAGTATTCTGTATTTTTTTTTAATTTCTGTGTTTGTAAATAAGTGTGTATCTATGTTTCTTGAGCTTTTTCTTTGGCAATTTTCTTCTAATTGTTTGTTTCTTTTTTTACTATTCTTGATTGTTTAACTTTATTTAAATTTGTTTTTTGTTATTGTTAGATTTCTTTTAGTACCCTCATGAGACAAAGAAATAAATGGGTGGATTTGGATGAGTGGAGAAGTGAGAAGATCGTGGAGAGGTCTGGAACAAGGAAATTATATTCAGAATATTAGTTTTTTTAGAATTTTCTTTAAAATCTAAGGAGGAATTTAAAGCAGATAAAATCTCCCCACTATTGACTAAACCAAGAACACTGCCCCACCTTACACATGGAGGAAATACAAGGTTCTTTACGTTAGTTGCTAGCAGGACTAAAATGAAACACATCATAGCTTGAATAAAGAACATTGGATTTAATATCCACCTACCCATAGATTTGCAGCGTAACCAGTCATCAATATAATTAAAAAGATAAATTAATTTGAATTATACAATAGCATTTGCAATCACATTGTAGAAAACATTTAGTGTACACAGAGAAATTAATAATTTATATAAAAGCAATGATAAACTATGTATACCTTAGGGGTGAAAATCACCATTTTGGCAGTATTCTGCTCATATTTAACAAATATGCCTTTAATAAAATAACAAGAGTTGCCAACATGGAGCAATTAGGTCAGACAAACTAGGAATTAATTACTATAGACAGGCCCATATGTCACAAAAGCATTACACATGTTCTCTGAGTATGGAGAGGTAGTGATTTATTCTGGGAAAGCTCTTGAGATAGTGAAAGGGCCCTGGCTGCAAAAGTTACTTTCGGGAAGTGACTTTACCAAATTCAAATCATTAAACACAAAATGGGTTTAAATATAAATTGGCCATATTCCAACAGCTTTGCTTGAGTTACTAAAACTAAATAATCAAATTATATCTAAATGATGTGATTTTAATACCCACAATGGGTTTGTCATATAACATGAACAAAACTGCAAAAAATTTTCACGCCCCTTGCCATCCCAGAGCTCAGTGGATAAAGATGCAGGCATCCATGTTTGGGGAACAGAATTAAATCAGAGAACTACATAAAGGTGGAAAGAGAGAACAGACAATACAAATTTGTCCCTTCATCTCCACATTTACACCATGATACCCACACTCATACACAGACATATAGCTTGGGGTACGAAGGAGAGAAGGAGACAAAAACACACAAAGACAGACAGACAGACATGCACACACACATACACATTTGAACACACACGAGGTAATAGATACAGGATAGAGATGGTGTTTATGCATCTATCATGGAGCAAGGGAAAATCACAGGACAAGTTGAAGGATCAGGTTCTCTCATTCCACCCTGGGGTTCCTGAGATTGAACTCAGGTTATCAGGTTGGGAAGTAGGTGATGTTACCCACTGAACTATTTGTTCTCATGCCTTTCTCTTCTAATCTCACTAATCTCATCAGTCCTTTCCTTTCTTTTCTATTCTTTCCATTTCTATTATTGTCTTTTAAGTGCATTTATCATTTTTATTGACAAAAAATGGTTCTCAAATTTTGTCTTGCACTCAAGAGTCGCTGAGAGAAAACTTTCATAGAAATTTCGGGATGCACAGTCTCTATTAGATTCCAGATACAATGTAATTTTCTAGTAGAAGTGTACTTTAAATTGGAGGAGTAGTGTGGCCTTATCAGAAATCCAGGTTTTACTGTACACCCTGCATAGAAAGCTTATTAACACACACACACACACACACACACACACACACACACACACACACACACACACTACTGCTATCTTCAGGAGTCTGGAACAAGCATTAGACACAGTGTTTCTCACAGTTCTCTAGATGTTGTTGCTGCTGCATCTAAGAGAACATAACCCTGTACCATGCTCATATGGATTGATTTCTAAGTCCAAATTAAATTGTTGGCATTTTGTTTTAATTACTTGCTTAGTTTTCTCGAACAACAGATTTTGGTCTTAACAAATCAAGGGTAGAGTTACCTTCATGGTAAGGAATTTATTATGCACTGGACTGAAAAGAACCACCTCCCCTCACCTGTTTCCAGTATTTTTGGTGGGATCATTGTCTGACATTTTTGTTCATCCAGGCATTTCAATGCTTGAGTACAACCGTTCAGGGAATGAATTTAGCCTGAGAAAGAAATGTGTTCTTTAAGACAGTGAGGTGCGGCACCTGCTACGTCTGCACTATCATTTTCTTCTGATAAACTCTAAATAACTTTATAGCTGTATTTAAAATCATAGTAATATCTCTATTACTTTAATTATGAATATATCAATATACCAATTCCATGAGTCAAAAAATTCAGAATGCTATCAAAATTCTATGTTTATAATTCAGTTGGAAAACTGTATGCTTCTCCCATCGCTCTGAATTTTACATGTGTCTTGTCATTATCCGCCCTGATTTTGGCAGTCACGCACATCATTTCGCTCAGATGTTCCTGCTGGCAGCTACCCTGCTCAAGGCATTTATAGTCCTTGGCAGTCACGAAGAGGAACATTATACCCTGTTGCCTTTGAAAGTCCACTGTCAACACCACCATAATCATAGGGCTTCCTGGCTCTCCTTCCAGGCTTGTTACTACTGATCTTGCCAGATCATGGCTTAGAAAGAGGGTCTTGACCTTGTTCTACGCTCCGTTTCTAATCTATTGCCTGGTTGGAGGTTTTGCCACATTTTCCTGGTGCCTGCAATTATCATACTACCTTCCCCCTCTGCCAAGCCCACAGCTGGAATCACTTAGGGGCTACCTGCAGTATGTTTCAGGTTTCCATCACACAGTCTAGAAAGGCAACCCTTTTCCTAAGCCTCTAGCGTCAGAAAAAGCTATGAATATGCTCTGTTCTATTTTGCACATTGCTAGCATAGTGCTTGAACATAAGATGGATACTCAATAAATTATAAGTGGTTGATACTTTATTTCTGATAACAAAGTGTCTTCACTCTTTCTAACCTCATGTCTTTCTTGGGAAGTTAATGACCAGCTGATTTCACGTATCCTGCGCTAAGGTCCTTGTTAGATGTTGCAGTTTGTACACATCTCAGATTTCTGATTTGCTTTTCTTTATTCCTTGAAATACTAAAACATGAATTTGGAAACCTAGTCTGAAAACTTACAATGAAGCATCCATGTAACAGTGTGATGCCCTATCCTTTTAAGTCAGAATAATATGGACACAGAAAAATGGCAATGTACCAGAATTAGGTGGGTTCCCACTCTGTGTTTGCCACTCCTAGACTTTGTACTGGTTTGTCAAGCATCCTGGCAATCAAAGTACCATACACTGGGCATCTTCAGTAGTACTATGTTCATGGAAGCTTTCAGTCTAAAGTTAAAGTATCACAGGATAGTTACTATCCAGTGCTGTATGGCAGACTTACTTATTCCATCCTTTTCTCCTATCTTTGATAATTTGTGACTCATAGGTATGTCTCTCAACTGCTGGGAATGGAAACCCTCTCCACTGACTTTTACATTTTCCTGGATGTGCAGCATATTAAATTGGCCTCTAATATGACCTATCTTAACTAATTATATTTTTGATAGCCTATCTTCAAATAAGGATATTTTGTAGAACTGGGGGTTAAGACTCCCATATATGAACTGGAGGGCAATATATTTCAACTAATTTCAGGTAATATATATGTGTGTGTGTGTATATATATATATATACATATATTAACCCTCCTAATTAAAGTACTTTTATCTTTAAATAAAATTGTTCATAGATTCTATGTAGTCAGAATTTTCATACAACTCAATAAGGCTTATGCTTCTAGAAAGTGTTTTGCCTCATTAAAAGCATAATAAAATCTGTGTCTTCAACAGAACTTTGTGAACAACTTTGATTATATTTTTATCTGATATTGTTTTTCCAGAGCACACAATTACTTTTGGGACCAGGACACTGGTAGCAGCAACTGATTGAAGAGGTAGCAAAGACATAGTTCGTTCAAAGGAATTCACATCAGCCAACCTTGATCTTTATTTTAGAGATTGCTCTCTCTTTGCTGATGGCCAATTTTGTTTTTTATACCAGCAAGTTCAAACCCTTCAGGTGTTTTATAAAGTTAAATAATTATTTGTCTTATGTTTGGATAAATAACATCTCCCTGTGTTTGTGTTTTAATGTGTATGTGTTATTGATTTTGTATGTCCTTGTTACAAGGTCACTCCTTAGACAGTATGTTGCAGAACACTGGAGATGCTTTATTGTATCCATGTTCTTTGATGTGGGAGTGTCATATATCAATCTGTTGATTTCATTGGTTAAGTTATAATAAACCAACTGCCTGGCCTCAGCTTAGAACATAGATGGGAGGAGTAAACAGAATAGAATTCTGGGCGGAAGAGGAAGTGAGGTCAGACTCTGCTCTCCGGAACACAGACGCCATGCTCAGCTCTCCCAGGTAGATGCGATAGCTCTGCTCTCTGAGGCACACGTGATGAAGATGGATGTAGGCTAGAATCTTCCCGGTAAGCGCACCTTTGGGGTGCTTACACACATTATTAGAAATGGGCTAGTCCAGGTGCGAGAATTAGCCTGTAAGGGCTAGAGTTCATGGGCCAAGCAGTTCTTTAAATGAATACAGTTTGTGTGTTGTTATTTCGGGCATGAGCTAGCCAAGCGGCCTGGGTGTTGGGGACACAGCCCCGCCGCTTCCTATTTCAACAGTTCTTATTTTTTAGGTCTGAGTTTTATAAACCTTTATAAACACATGATCTTTAAAGAAGATTCTATTTTAAGTTTACTTTGATCTTTTAATTTAATATTGGGAATTTATGAGACCCATATCTAGTAGAAAAATACACAGTGAGGTAAGAGTTTATTCAAAAAGGTTTAGAGACAGAAAGCATCTGAAAAGTGTATCATATTCCAAGAAATGGTCTCCATGCAATTAGAACACATAAGATATTATGCTCAGGGTTGAGATGTCGATTCGTGCTCACCTGTAATGAAGCTCTATGCTGATAACCTATTGGGCATAGAAAAAACTGCCAGTTACAAACATACACAAAACCTCCAAACACCTTAACCTTGTTTTGAGTTGGCCCAGAGTTGAACAAACTCATTTAAAACAAAAAAAGATATTTCCTAGTAAACTTCCTAATTGCTCCCATAAGTGACTGAATACTGAAAGTGGTAACCATAGTGGTTGTGTGTTCACAGTAACAGAGTATGACAATCTTGAGCAAGACTGTAAATTGGGAACCTTTTGCTATTGACGTTTCCTCTGACACAGGTAGAAAGATTACCATCTTACACACTTAACAGCATGGAAATGCAGACTCAAGCTACTCTACAACTCACAGTCAGAACGGATATCAGCCAAAAAACTCAAATGGCAATAAGTGCTGGGATGGATGTGGGGCAAGAGGAACACTGACACTCAGCCGGAGGGAGTAGATACTAGTATAATGGTTTTGGAAATATTCTGAGTGTGCCTCAAAAAGCTAGACTAGACGTATCACAGGGCATGGCCGTATTACCCCTGGACATATGCCCTAAGAAGTCTGTGTTGTTTTGTAGAGATACTTGCTCACTCATGTTTAGTGCAACTGTATTCACAATAACCAGGACATTGAATCAAATCAAATGTCCATCAGCTGATGAGTAGAGAATGAAACTGATAAACACAGACAGTTTTAACTCGTACACTTAAAAACAAGATTAAGAAAATAGATGGAACAGAGAAAGTTATACTGAGCTGAGAAACCAGGTTGAGAAAGATAAATTCTGCATGTTTTCTCTTGTATATAGATATTAACCTTCACTTTGTGGCTTTGTGTGCTTACCCAGCAGAACCTCAGTTAACATAAGAAACCATAAAATGGGGTAGGTGTAGGGGATAAAGCAGAAGAGATTATACCTTGTAAGTTAAATGGGGCTTGAGAGGGAGAGTATTAAGTACAGAAAGGTTCAAACACGAAGAGAAAGGGAATGAGGGAGTGGATGAGGGTAGAGTTCAACAAAATGAAGAAAGTATGAGAAAACTTCTCAGAAGCCTGCTATCTGGTAACCTCACTATAAAACTTAGAGTTTGAAAGCAGGTGTCCTGAAATACTTGACAATGAATGTCCTAGAAGCCATAAACACTAAACAAAAATCCAGTTCCAAGTGTAGAACACCTCTGTAAAAGTCTTTTGTCAAAAAGACTCTGGAGGCTTCCCATTAAATATGGGCTCTTGCCGCTCTTCTTGATTACTAACCAAAATTAGTTGATAAGATCATAGTGCTATGGATACCCATGCATGTTGGATAAAAGAAGTAGAAAAGTCAAGTTGAAATTGAGCTAGAAGATTCCTCTCCTCATGGTGCTGGATGAAGCTATGCTGGGTACCATGGGATAGGGATGTAAGTGTTCTAACACAGCTGTGAACCCTTCATGCTAAAATATCAACTTGCCAGGCAAGATATGCCACTTGTACATTATAGATGTTGTTGTCTTAGGATTTACCAAGTGCACCCTAGTTGTACATGGGGCTTGGTCTACAAGAGGAAATTGGTGCTTAATATCATAAACATCATCTAAAATCTCTGACTGAAAAGCTCTTAAAGCCTGGAGGAAACCTAAGATGATGGCTACCTTAAATGGCCTGGCATCAAACCTTTACCTAACTATGTATTTCAGACCCATAGAGAAACAATGTTTCAAGCCTTGAACAGAGAAGCCTCCCCTTTTAGTGAACGAAGGTGAATGGAAACACCTGTGCTGAACAAGGTGTTTAAATAAAGGACCGTTGAGGACTCAGCACGAGACAAGGTATTTACACTACCTCTGTAAAGGCTGAGGAAACCCTGTAGAAAAAGGATAGAAATAATAGAGCTAAATAATGGTGACAGGGGCTGAAAAATGTCATTTTCTAAGCATGGCAAGCTCATGGCAACCACAAAAGCAGGACAATTGTGTACAATGTTGCTGGTTGCATGGAAGTCTGTCTCCCCAATAGTCATCTGCAGAGTGGGAAGGGACTGCTGATCTATAGGCAACTCACACAGGCTGGGAGAGGAGAGGCATTGAGTCTTAATTCCACGGATAAGGATACCAGGCCTTGAGTGTTAGCTGCAAACTCAGGATCATACAACCATCCTAGCCTGGACTCTTGTCTTTTCCATACACACCGTATCCAGTATTTGGAGAATGGCAGATAAAAATAGAAGATCCTGCTTGAGAATCAGCATGCAGAAGTCTGCTAAATATACGCATGCACTGTGGATGTTTGCTGCAATGAAACATAATCTTCTAGAGTTGAGATATATTTTTGACGTATATTTTAGAGACCACTGATTCATATGTATTGTATGAGTTTTTTTTAAATTAAACTTTATTCTGACTACGTATCTTTTATCCGATGCTTCTCAAGGAAGAAGATCCAACTGGTTTTATTAATTACCATCTGATAACTTATTTCATATTCCATTCTGGGGAAAATTTCCCTGCCAATCCCCTGGTACCTCTTGTGCTCAGCTCAGAGAGACTGCCTTAAGGTTGGTCACAGAGTCTTGGAATGGATTAATCCTAAAATAACTGGGTCAAATTGCTGTAGTCACTCAAATTTGGTAACTGTTTCTGTTTAGAATAAAACAGAATTTTTTTACTCAAATTTGGTAACCTTGTTTAGAATAAAAGTTACCACTTACCCCATTGCTTGAAAAGTAACTCCACACTGATGATCGTTTGCAAAAATATAGTCATTGAAACCTTCCTATTTTACTCTTTTAAAAATGCTCTCGGTTGCAATATATGATTGTGTTATTTAACATAAGGTCACAGATTTCTCTTAGTGGTCAACAGATCTCATTATGTGAATTGAGTTTGAATATACAAAACTCAGGTTGAGAGATAACTTCTAATTAAGACGCTTAAGATTTACACCATTCAGTTTATCATACTTTGTTTCTCTTGCTGTCTACCACATTCCCTTTTTACCATCTAGTCAGCTACACTCATTTACTCATTTAGAGATTTATTATGCTTATCTACCTAACAATCATCCCTTTTTCCTTGAAATAACTGCTTGGCTTTGCTTGGGAAACTACTTATCAATGTCTTAGGACATATAATATTATCTCCATTTTTCTCTGAAGGTTGACATGTGGAACAAATAATACTGGTCATAGGCTCAGAATTCCCTGGTCAATTAGCCTGGTCAATTACTAATCCCAATTAGTAAGGATTGCATCTGTGACCTAAATGTCACTAACCATAGTTACTATGAAGCCTTTAAAAAAATAACAGAGAATGTATCCTCTATATTAAAGAGGTAGAGGAGGAGGAGAACGTAGAATAGAGAGAGGTGGGAGAAAAAGAGTTTGAGATCCCTAAAAGCATATCTATGTGTTAGTCTTGATCCAGACAACCCATGGGTCTTGCTAACAATTTTGTTCATGTGCAACTTAAATAGATGTAACTATGTTGCTAATGCTTTCTTATGCTTCTGTTCAAGGACATTTCCTTAACTGAAAGGTTTCCTTTCTTCCTGTCCCAAAGCCATCGTCATTGCTTTGGGACTATGCTAAAAGATCCACTCATTTATCTTCAGATACCCTTTTCTTTACAACCTCATGCCACTCTAATAAATCATTATGCCTGAAAATATTAGCTTTTTTTTTACAGGTACATGTTGAAATCAGTAGGTCCATGCTATTTTTTGGCAATTTGCTCATCTTTTAGGGAAAGAATAGCACCCATTTCTGCATTCTGTTTATTGTAGTCTTTTCCAGCTATTTAACAACTCCCTTAAACAGCACACTGCTGGGAGATGCTAGAGGCCTTTCATTTGAACAGGGCAGAAACTTAACTTCTTCCAAGTTTCTTGAGTAAGTAACTCTTTCCCTGCATAACTAGAAAATGCTGGAAGAGATTTAAAATAAAACTTGGGACCAGGGTTCAAATGGGAGCTTGATATCTCTTTCTTTTTAACATCCTTCAGTTTTTCTGCACTCGCCCTGTTTACATGTCACAGATAATCTCAAGTATGATATACAGCCGTGACCATCCCTTTCGTTTAGCCATTAAATGTGATATTTCAAGGTAATTGTCACAGACCAGTCCAGAGGGAGACAATGGCCATGCTTGGCTTGAGCCCATCTATGAAAGAGTCACTGAGGCAATGGGTATGGAGCTGCCCCATTGGCAGGACCTTCACTAGCCCATATGGCCCCAGAACTGTCGGACAAAGGAGCAAATGATCTCCCCGCTAGGTAGAGGCAGCCCTGCAGGTGAACAGCTTGGCAAGCAGATGGAGCCTCTATGAAAATGAGAAAAAGAGGTGACCTTTCTTTGGGCAGAGACACTCTATGCCAAGGTACACAGCTTGGGGAGTAAAGCATGGCTGCCTTTCGGGTTCCACTGTCTGCCTTGGCTAGATAACCTTGAGCACAACAAAAAAACATAAGAGAGTCCTGTGTGTTGGCCATCGTGGGTCACGTGATTGGCCTTATTGGAGACAGGGGATGAGGCTAGGGAGGAGATACCATTAAGGACAGTCACTATGACTTCAGGCCTCAGGTTCAGCCATTCACAGGAATGGAGTAGTTTCCCACATGGTGAAATACAATGAAAATGACAAGCTAACTTTTTCACCTAGCCATCAAGACATACATTTCTCTATAAGTAAGGCTTTAAAAACCCATAATAGAAAGAAGAAAAATATAATTAGTAGTTAAACCACAAAAATATTGTTATGGATGGTTATTAAAATGAGAGGATATATAGTTAGGCAACTTTTCTCTAACTTAAAGTCCACCAGTTCAATTTATTGCCCTCTAATCTTCAGTTACACAGTGGGAATCTGAAAGTCAGTATGCCATAACTGTCCACCCACACTCTTGGGTCTTTCTTCTTGTTTTGGAATATGTCATTTTAAAGGCTGCCCCTCTGCTTAGTTCCTTAAGGGCCAAGTCCCCACTAATTTGTCAAGGAGACCCCAGCTTCTCACTTAGGTTATCTACTTTTGAGTCTGTTCCTTTTGTAAAGTTCCTTGTAGCAGCTAACATCATCTTCTGTACCAAGACAATGATATGATACTTAGTCAAATAGGATAGGTTCTTCTTTCAACTATCTAACATTTGCCAAGCAAAATGATCCTCACTGGGCAGCCTAGTTAGCTCTACTGACAATTCTAATTGCTTCATTTTGAATTGTTGGTTACTCTGTTTCCTGTGCCTTCTTTGATGCATGATGCCAATTCTACTCTTATTGTCTGTTTAGAGGCAAAGTCCTTCCAAGAAAGGTCCATATTTCTGATTGCATGTATATTTTATGATATTTTTAAATGAGGAGGGACATCATAAAATATTCTAGAATAGCTTCCCATTGCATTTCTCAGAAAAGAACATATATTTTTCCCAGTGAAATACTTTTCATTTAGTGTGTATTTTTGACATTGTGTTTTTAGCTTGATAGCTTATATGGTTACATAATCTTGAAATGAAGGTATTTGTAAAACACAAAGTGAGTAAATATTCCATAAATTTTGTGCTAGTTCCATAAATTAAATTAATCTAATATATTCACTACATATCTTGGAAGGACATTAATAAAGTCAAGGAAACTTTTCTGGAAGGAGCTATTGGTAGAAGATTAGACCATATTATTTATGAATTCTCTGTAGCCAGGATTAGAGGAACTAACAACTTGAATTTCTCACTTTTTGTCTGCTATGATCAGTACCTGAATTTGAGCAATTTTTTCAGCCAGACCTTAATTCTTAAAGTGAAATTGTAAAGACTATTTATTGATCTGCTTAAGAATTTATAGAAGTACATTTCTAGTTCCTTTCTTCTTATATGAACTAAAGAGAATTTCAACTGTTTATAATTCTTATTTTGACTGTTGTTTTATAAATTCTTCTTGAATGAGTGATATATTTGGGCACAGTATGATCAAGTATTAGCCATATCCATTGTGATATTTTATTGTTTTCTCCCTAGATTTTCCAAATTGAATTAACTTTTATTTTTGTCAATCTATTTTAAAGTGTGATTTTCCCTATCCTAAGGCATTTTATAAAATCCTCTAATAGTATTTTTAGACATCATTCCAGGATGATATATTGAGTTTAAAATTTACACAGTCTATTGACTGGAAGGTAAAAGAACCCATGCTCCACACACCTCAGAAAAAAATAAAATTTACCAATTTAGACAAAGAAAGAATAATTGATCAGCTTATGTGTGAGAGGTCAGGAGCAGCAGCTGGACAATAAAAATAATTAGAGCGGATCCTCAGCTGCCTCTGTAGCTCCCACTGAATTATTTTCTCCCAAAGGTAAGAACTATGAATGGTTATGTCGCCTACATTTTGCAAAGTAAGAGTTTAGTTTCCCCGATTTTACACAGATGAAGATTGCCTTTGGAAAATACCGACTGAGGTGGAGATTCAATCTGAGACAACGAGTCTAAAGAAGAGAGCTGCGTAAGATGGCCTTTCAAACTAGGAAACTTCCAGAAGAACACGCAGATGCTGCTTCAAGCCCTGAAGCACTACATTAAAAATTACAACAGTGATATGCTCCCAAATTTCCCGATTTCTGAGTACTTGAAGCCGTTCCTAAAAATAGAATCAGCCTTAAACGTCTTTCTTTATGTCCTTCAGAGACACATTTTATTGTGTTTATTTTAATAGTAAATTAATTTTAAAACCTAAGTTTAAGCCTGTATTTTAGGTACAGTACAATTCCTATGTTAACTGATGGAGGTTGTTGAATGAGACATACTAACTACATTTTTCAAAAGATATTTGTAGTTATACAAAAAAGGAAGTTTGATAGGGAAGAGAAGTGAAAGAGAGATATCTCTGTAGAGAGTTGGTCTCATCTTCTACTCAGAGACACTCAGAGGAGGAGACAGTCAACAGAAAAGCATATTGTCCTGTTTGTTAAAAAAAATCAAAAATGGGGCTGGGCGATGGTGGCGCACGCCTTTAATCCCAGCACTCGGGAGGCAGAGGCAGGTGGATCTCTGTGAGTTCGAGACCAGCCTGGTCTACAGAGCTAGTTCCAGGACAGGCTCTAAAGCCACAGAGAAACCCTGTCTCAAAAAAAATCAAAAATGTAAATATATTTATTTTTTCTGTACAAAATATCTATTGTTGCTTGAAGTTATAATTAAATGTTTGGTAAATCCCATCAGTTGAATTGTATGAAAACTCGACTTTTCAAATCTTAGTCTGAATGAGAGAGATCACTAACAGTAGACTCAGTTCAATCCTGAGCTGTAGATTTTGCCTGGCCCAGCCTGAGTCAGAGTGATCTGAGGTTCAAACTGTTGGCCTGTCTTTTGAGAATAAAGAAGGCATTGAGAATACCAAGAGTATGAAGGACATAACTTTGAATACCAAGATATTCTTCTGTTTCACTACCAGAAAAGAATAGGCTTGGAGCACTGGTGTTCACTAATAAAGCTGGAAACTTCGAATCGATTTTCCGTGGAGTAGAGATGTTTTCTCAGCTGCCCACAATGGCGCTAAGTAGGGATCTGTTTCTTCCATGCCCACTGCAAAGTTGATGACAAACACTTGATGCAGCACTTTCCAATCACAGGCAATTCCCTCTTAACCATTTTGTGAATTGGGCATTTTAAGCTCTCAGACATTTCTTGGCTTAATGGTGTGTCAAGTGTTTTGGCTGGCACAAGTAGGAACCATCTTCCTACTGGGACTGTTTCAATTACCAGACTAAGAGCTGCAGACCCATGATTATGCAGACACTGTGTTCTGGCTCAGGTTCCTATGTAATACGTTCTAGATCTTAGTCTTGTTTTAGCATATGCTGTATAGATATAGGAATTATACAGCAGTAGACTCATTTACACGAAACTATGGGAAAAATAAATTACCGATTTAAAAGGATGTAGGGTTATTCTTTTCTATATAGAGAAACCAGTGGCAAAACTCACTCTAGGGTGTGGCAAATATGTTCACACATGCACACCAATCAGAAGAGGACACTTTTGTGTCTTTTATTAGAGACCCAAATAATAATCTTCTTTATCACAAAAGAAATCATTTGGATCCAAGATATAAAAGAACTTCTATAAGCAAATCCATGAGAGCCTGTTTAGAGGGGTTATAAGGACTTATAAGAATACACTCAGAGATGCTCAATGAGTTAAAAGATTGCCACGGTTCTCTATTCTGCCCAAGGGTGAATGGAAACAACAGTTCAATCCGGACTACCACAGGAGAGAGCAAGCAACTGCTCCTTTCTTTCCTTTTAACAGATCACATCTACA
Organism: Alexandromys fortis; assembly: GCF_014885135.2. Lineage (NCBI taxonomy): Eukaryota > Metazoa > Chordata > Mammalia > Rodentia > Cricetidae > Alexandromys > Alexandromys fortis. The sequence goes on along the minus strand of NW_026068078.1, from coordinate 1,386,123 downwards.
GACAAGAAGCTCTGCCTCGATCTGGCCAGATAGACCAAGGTCATGGGGCAGAGCAAATAACCACTACAGACTTCTTTACCTGAGTTTTTCATAGAGGGATATCTTCAAAGTCTCTTCATAGGACAGATAGCTGTGTGATTACTTTGTCATTATAAGTTCATGTAAGCCATTGTAGAGATTTTGGTTAACTGAGCAATGGTAAAATAATTGCCTAACAATTTCAGTTTTTAACTGTTTGTCACAAATTTGGAAGGGCTGTATCATTTCATAAAACAGCAAAATTGTCAGCAATAAGTGTTTTCTTCCTAGTTATATGAGACATAGCTCTAGTTATTCTACTCATCTGAAAAAAATGCAGTGAGTATTAGCTCTGCAACAGGCTTCAAAAATTTTATTATTGTCTCAGTTTGTTTTCCAATTACAACCTTGGAATAATGTGGTTAAATTGTTAAAGATTTACTTCATGTGTAGTGTCTTATGCATGAGTTAAGTTAGGCTACCAGGGAGTACAGCATTAAAAACTAGAAATATTTAGGTTTTCATTAGCTTACATTTTCATCTATGATACAGGAGACAAGATATAATTTTCCAGCATGGATTTACCACTAACATAATATATCTTTCTATAGAATGGAGGCAGATGATTTATTTCTGGAATTAAGACCCTTATAGGCAAATAATATGCTCTAATTTTTTCTAAAAGTGAGAATGTTTGTTTATTGATCTCTTCTGAAGTCTATACAAGTCTATAGTGACACTTAGATGAATTTTCAAACTCCCACAGCAGGTTAGAGTTTCACGTTGTAGAGATTTTTTTTTATTTCTTTGTACTTCAGATTATCTGTGATGTGCGACTAATTGTAAAATTACCATTATGTGATCTTGTAATATTTGTTGAATTTTTATTACATGTCATGTACTCTCTTGTATGTTGTATTACAGTTAAAACAATTTTGAAAATTAGAAGTCACAGCCCCCATTTTACAGAAGGGGCAGAAGTTTAAGGAGTATGACTTGCTTTTCAAACACACACACACACACACACACACACACACACACACACACAAGGAATCAGCAACTTGGGCACATATACCCCTAATTCTCAAGCCTATACATTTTTTTAAAATTTTACTCCATTCAGCTTATATGAAGTTCTAAGGACATGAGTTGTTCTATTTAGTGAAGTGGCAATTTATTTTGTGTCTTATAATCTCTACTATTTGGTCTGCAGGAACTGCAGCTACAGATAGCGATTATGTGTGTGAATGGTTTTCTCATACTCTAGAATTTAAGTTAATGATAGAATAGTGTTGAAATAAGAGCAGCGGCGGGGTTGCGTCCCCAACACCCCGGCCGCTTGGCTAGCTCATGCCCGAAATAACAACACACAAACTGTATTCATTTAAGAACTGCTTGGCCCCTGAACTCTAGCCCTTACAGGCTAATTCTCGCACCTGGACTAGCCCATTTCTAATGATGTGTGTAAGCACCCCAAGGTGCGCTTACCGGGAAGATTCTAGCCTACATCCATCTTCATCGCGTGTGCCTCAGAGAGCAGAGCTATCGCGTCTACCCGGGAGAGCTGAGCATGGCGTCTCTGCTCCAGCAGAGCTGTCGGGTCTCTCTGGGAGCAGAGCAGAGTCTGACCTCACTTCCTCTTCCGCCCAGAATTCTATTCTGTTT